>NC_045766.1:8395000-8695000 GCF_008692025.1 Phocoena sinus
TGTGGATCCTGGAGAAAGTGACCATCAACAGAATGTTCTGTAAATATCTTTGACTTGTCAAATATGCTGTAGCAAAGCTGTGCGTCACCTGTTATAAACACAGAATTCGGGCTTCCCTGGTGGCGCAGTGGTTGAGAGTCCATCTGCTGATGCAGGGGACGTGGGTTTGTGCCCCGGTCCGGGAAGATCCCACATGCTGTGGAGCGGCTGGGCCCGTGAGCCATGGCCGCTGAGCCTGCATGTCCGGAGCCTGTGCTCCGCAACGGGAGAGGCCACAACAGTGAGAGGCCCGTGTACCGCAAAAAAAATTAAAATAACACAGAATTCATTTCATCTGAGAGTTGGAGCAGAAGGTATGGGTCAGAGAATGGGTATACCAAATGGAATTCAACGGAGTCTCACAGGGCTTCCCTGGTGGCGCAGTGGTTGAGAATCCGCCTGCCAATGTAGGAGACACAGGTTCGAGCCCTGGTCTGGAAAGATCCCACATGCCACGGAGCAACTAGGCCCATGAGCCACAACTGCTGAGCCTGTGCGTCTGGAGCCTGTTCCCCGCAACAAGAGAGGCTGTGATAGTGAGAGGCCCGCGCACTGTGATGAAGAGTGGGCCCCACTCGCCACAACTAGAGAAAGCCCTCACACAGAAACGAAGACCCAACACAGCCAAAAGTAAAATAAAATAAATAAATATATAAAAGAAATGCATTTCCATTTAAAAAAAAAGTCTCACAAAATGTTTTCTCCAAGAACTTGGATTCAAACATGGAAGCAAAATGAATGCACATGAGTGGCTAGGCATGGTCCAACCAGTCTGAAATGTGGCTGTCATTCTAGACTTCACCTTCTCCTTCCACACTTTTTGCTGCCACATAGTATTAGTTGTGGCCCCTGTTGCCACTGACCTGGTGTTCAGGATGGTCTCGGTCACACAGTGATAATGAACAACCCCTAAATCTCAGTGGCTTAACACAACAGAAGCTTCTTACTCATGTGGCATAGCCAACCTGCATCACCTGGAGCCCTGCTCACCGTCGTCACCCAGGGACCCAGGCTGAGGAAGGCACCATGATCACCAGGTCGGGGTCAAAAGACAAGATGAATCACACACTAGATCTTAAAGTTTCCACCCAGAAATGACACATGACACCTCAGCTAACATTTCATTCACTGAAGCATGTCACACAGACACACCCAACCTCATAGGGAGCCTGAGGGTACAGGCATACTGTACACCCAGAAGAAAGAAAGCTGGAAATATTTGATGCAAAGCACCAATGACCACCACGTCTGGTTTAATCGAATCGCTGCTTAACCAGTCTTCCTGCTTCACCTCCTCCAATTCATCCTCTCCACTGACTTTCCTTAAGTTCAGATATGAATATCTGTGACATTACCACCTGCTGAAAAACGTTTAATGACACATATATCACCTGAGATTAAGCTAAAGTTGTTTGGATATTGAACAAGCCCTTTTAAGTCTGGCCTTGGTCTCTCTTATATTTTCTTCCTCATCTCCTACCACTATTGAAACCGCCCCCATCTGTACCCAAAATAGCATATCTTCCAGCCACACAGAAGCACCAAAGTGACATGCCTAGTGTGACCTCTACACTTTTACATGTGCTGTTTTCTCTCCCTCTGCTTAAAATTACCACCAACCTATTGCACCCTCTTCTTCATCCTCTGAGTCGTCTAAAATGTCACATTCTCTGGGGATACTTCCCTGACATCCCCAGGTGGAGTTAAATTTTCTTCCTCTGCTCTCACGGTGCATCTACACACCTCTCAAGTGCACCAATTGCATGAGAGTTTGAGTTTCTCAACTAATAGATTTTTGAGGCCCAAGGAGGAAATGGGCTGTGTTATTTATGGGACAGGCTTGACATATAATAGATTATTTGAACATGTTTGTTGGGTAAATGAAGTAAAACACACACAGAGACACACACACAGATACACACACACACACAAAAAAAATCAGGTTCCAAACTCTGATACCGATTCTAACATCTATGGGAATACTGAGTAAATGAAACACTAGTTTCCAACCAAAAGTATATTCATTTTCTCTAATTTGCACATATGTGTTGCGGAGCTGATATGTGGAGAATAATTAATATGCTTTTCTCCTTTGTCTTTTCAAGTACAGGTCCGTCACCTTAGTTGACTTAGGACATTTGTCTTCCTAGGGAGAAAATGAGGACTGCTAAGCAGGGAACAGAAACAGAAAATAAGGTAATTTTTAGCTTCTGACGTTCAAATATAAGATTTTACAGCAAGAAAATCATCTTGCAAGTTAGGCAAGCTTGTATTAAGAAAAAATTGTCTACGTTTAGCATATCGAAAGCCAGACCTGATGGGCTGGAGAGAAGTTCAAACAGGAAGAAGCAGAGAGAAAGTCTGTCCCTTTCCAACTCTAGGGGATTGTGGGTAGGCACAGAGTGAGCCACTGGAGAGTCAGATCAGCAGATGCCTCCTGACTGAGTCTCCACAGCTCGACAAGGACAGGGAGAGGATTGTTCGAGAGCTGAGGATAATACTAAAGGCAGAAAGAACCTCTTCTTCTGATGTCCCTCCCTGCCAACCAACCGTCTAATTAGTATTCTGAGTGTAGGCCACTTTACAGATTATCTTCACTAATCTGGAATACAACCACACCAAAATAAATCTGGCACCCAAGCATGGTGACAAAGCAGGAGGATCTGACATTTATTTTCCCAAATCCATGCTGTATGCACCAGCCCCAGAAATGGCGACAGTGTTTTCCCAAGGAGGTCATTGTAACCAGTCTACTGTAGCAGGGGTTTTGCAGTGGACCCCCAAGGGCAGATCCCCACCAGAGCTCAGAGGAGTCGAACGTGAGCCTGGAGGAGATCAGGTCAGGCACGGCTAACCATCAAGAGCCAAAGAGAAGCCCATGGGTGCTGCAGATTCCAACAGCAGAGACCACCCAACAGGACCAGTGGTCTCTGAAGACAAGTCACAACCTCAGACATCAATAAACTACATAGCCCTCATGCCCAAGGAGCAGGCTGGGGCACCAACCCTCTCCCCCGTGAATGTTGGAGGTATGTAAATCCCACATCCCTCCCCCTATTCAGCTGGACATAGACAGAAGAACATTGGGAAAAGAAGGAATTTTTAGAGAGACTGATAAAATTATTGCATCAGTCTGAGATTTAGAAAGGTAAATCAGACATTTAGTTAATATCTCTCACCTTCCAATGAGTGGGAGAATGTGAAGGACTCAGTTATTAAAACAAAAGCATAAAGAAATGCTTCTGTGCTGCAGACCTGGAGTTAACTTTGGAACCCACTGTGTGGGAATATGTAAAGTTATATGCACACACTGGGCAGGCTATCCCTCCTATACGAGTCTGTAAAGGATTGGATAACATCTCTCTTTAACATATCATTTGGACTTAGATGATTTACAGAAGGAAACTAAATTTCAAACATGATTCAGTCACATATTTTTATTTCCTATAGTCTACACAATATTGGAGCCTGGACATATTGGTTGTGACATTCAGTTAGCTCAGAGAATTGTCCTGGCAGAAAGTGGCAGCTAGCTGTTCTTACCTGTGGTAGAGATGCTGGTCCTTCGTCATGTCTGTTCTCTTCTTTCAGGCACCCTGGAGAATGACATTTTACCACCCCGTTATCATGCTGAAGGAACTGTGTAACTATTTTGGGCCAGTGGGTTGTGGAAAGTGTGGTGTAGTGCCCTTCTGGGCATGGTCCTCCAAGTGTCTCTTCCTCTACCTCAGCCACTAGAGAAGACATATGTGCCGGATGGTGGGTCTGTAAGTTCTGTGTAGAAAACAGACCCCAGCCCACGGGTGTGGGGCATGTGACTTGAATGCGAAATGAACTTCTGTTGTTCAAAAGGGTGAACTGGAGAATTGGAAGGGTGTTAGTTACCACAACATAATCTAAACCATCCTGACTAATACACTATATATAATATATATATATTTTCAACATTTCTCAGTTTCTCAGACTGAAAAAATGATGATAAGAATCAGAGTTTTATAAGGAAAATGGTATGTGTGTGAGGACAATCAGATACTTTAAGCTAATTAAAAGTGCAATGCAAATAAAATCAGCTTCCAAATATTCATAGTAAAGAAAGGGTAACCTGCTGTCCCCGATGTCTTGGTCACTGAAGCTCGGATATCTACCACTAGGACCAAAGCTTTCAAGATGGTCAATGCCCCTTTACTTTCCTTGCCCCAGCCTGCCTCACCCAGATATTAAATATGAACTGAAAATCATTGTCATAGGAAAACACTCAACCTAGCTTCACAATGGCAAGGTGAGATTCCAAATATTGATGTGCTGTTAACATGAAATACCAGTAGAATGTAGAACAACCATACCATGATAGCCTGGCACATTCCAAAACGTTTTTCCTGAGCAAATGCTGTTTCCTTGAGCTAGCTCTGTATACTCTGTAAAAAGGTATCGAATATCCTCTCAAAGGACAAAAAAATATTCTTGCGTGAACTTAAAAGCATGGAAAATTCTTTAGATATGTTTTTAATTGGGGAAATGAATAAAGAAAACACCCTTTAAAAAGCAATTCATGGAATTAGCAGTTCCCAAGAGGCAACAGCATGTTGGGTGCTGCACCCATGGCATGGTTCCAATAGTGTGGGCCATTTTGTGGCGCCAGGCTTGGACTCTTTTGTAGCAGAGATGTCATCATTATGATCCATCAATAGACAGCTCACTCCATAAATATGCACATAAATTCAAAATCTCAGTGGTGGTATTATTATTCTAATGGAAATACTGTACATCTTAAATCAGTGGAGGATTTAAGCATTTAATTTGGAAGTTAAGCTTCTGTGACAATGTAGGACTGCCTTGAAATGTCTCATTTACTCTGTGGCTCCTTCATCTCTGATAATGGACCTTATTTTTGTGGTTACCTGAAAGCTGATTATGTTTAAGGCCTTTGGAAATCATCAATAGTCAATCACTTTGTTTTTGGTGGATCTTGGAGAGGGTATCTTAGAGTGTATAGTCACTCATCTACTCATTCATTCATTTACTCATTCAAGAAATATTTACTGAGTGCCTCCTATGTGCCCAAAACTGTGCTAAGCCCTGGGGATTCAGCAGTGAACAAAACAGACAAAAAAAAATTTTTTTAATTTACTTTATTGAAGTATAGTTTATTTACAATGTTGTGTTAATGTCTACTGTACAGCAAAGTGATTCAGTTATACATATATATAGATTCTCTTTCATATTCTTTTCCATTATGGTTTATCACAGGATATTGAATATAGTTCCCTGTGCTATACAGTAAGACCTTCTTGTTTATTCAGTCTATATATACTAGCTTGCATCTGCTAATCCCAAACTCTTAGTCTATCCCTCCCCCATCACCTCCCCCTTGGCAACCACAAGTCTGTTCTCTATGTCAAACAGACAAAAATTCTTGTGTTCATGGCACTTACGCTAAGGTGGGGCTGAGGGTCAGAAAGTCAGAGTCAAAGCCTGGTTCTTCATTAACCAACTGGATCTCAGTTTCCTCAATGATAAAAACATGGGGCTGGATGAAGTTCCCAACCTAAGGCACCACCCTAGAGGGTGTTTGGAAATATGTTGGGAGGTTTTTGTCATAATGACAACTGGGGGATGCTCTTAGCATTTTGTATCAAAGGCCAGAAATGCTAAATATCTTTAACATAGGATGGTCTCTCCCCATGAAATAATGTCCCACCCCAAATGCAAATGAAATTCCCTTTGAAAAGTGCTTGATGTTTTCTAAGGTTCCTTCCATCTCCAACAGCGTATAAATTTGAAAAATTGGCCCATATCTCTTGTTGAAAAGAAACCAAGTAGGTGCTTTCTGTCTCGGAGGACACATCGAAGGAAGAGGAGTACTGATAATTCTTCATTTCTCTTGGATCTTCTAACTGAAAGTATAAACCTAGAGTCTTGTGAAAATGAAAACACAAGCCAAAGACACATTTTCTCATTCCAAGAACAGATTCTCATCAGAAAGGTGTCTGGATTTTTTTTCTCCTAAAAAGAAAATACAGTAAGAGTCTCTTAGAACTTTGAGACAACTGTGAGCATTCTCTATTAAAAGACATGCCTCTTCACATCACACACCCAGGAGCATAAATTAATCTGGAATCTGAGTTCATCCTGAACAGAATTTTGTGGCTTAATTTCCTGACTTGATCTTAGAACCATTCTCCAGCTCTTCCTGAACCACAGTAGATAATGTCAGTGTTTTCTCAGCATTAATCCATTTATGGTGCCTAATACCTACAAATGAGCTCTGTGATGACCTCACGTTCTTCCCCTTCTCAAGCTGTCCTTCTGTGGAGATTTTGTTCATTTTCTTAGGAGAAAAAAATACTAAGGGAAATCAATTGAGGGGGAGGGCTGAAAATTTGCATTTCTAACGAATTCCCAGGTGTTGGTGATACTGAAGTTGCTGATTCTGAACCCCACTTTGAGAACCACGAGTTGAGGCAGTTTCTTTTAAGTACTTTCTGGACTGAACACGTGTAGCTGTAGATTGCAGGAACGGATTCCAAGTATGACCCTGTTTTTGATGCCTGACTTTGGTACCAAAATTCGTCAAATATTGAAACTCATAGTTCTCACTCAGGGTGGCTGATGGCCACTGATTACTAACACAACAACAACAAATTACATCAGCGGTGTCTGTACTCAGCCCAATAGAGGAGCAAGTTTTAGAGGTAACAGTGAGAATTTCCTAGATTTCACACCCTTTTAAAATAGCTCTTCCTATCTGTTCCCTAACTGAACCAAATCTGGAGAATTGAATTTAAACTTGGCACTGTGGAATCTGGCATGAAAGCATAGTTAATAATTAAAACCAACACTCCCCACAAGTTGATTTGATTCTGGTTGAATTTGACAGTGATGGGGTTTTTACAAGGTCAGATTGCCCTTCAGGATACCCTGGGACAGCTGCCATTGACCTAGGGCAATCTGAACTTCCTAAAGTCAGGATGTACTGTGGCACAAATTCAGAAGACTTGGTATAAGGACTTAGGTAGAGTTTTAACTCAGACACTTTCTGCCAGTAATAATGAGTCAGTGATTTGAACTCTCTGAAGGTTCCTTATCTGTAGAATTGGGAGAGGAAAACTTGCTCCAAGGCTGATTGTGAGGACATAATAAATTACTCATATAAAAGAACCTTGTATACAAGGCAAGATTTTAATAGTAAGTCTTATACATGGATGAGTCATAGGAAATAGTCCTGTTTTGTTTATACCTGAAACTTCATGCAGCAGCCTAAACAAGTTAGAATTTTCTGAATGGAGTTTGTGGGCAGGTATCCACAAAAAAATAAAGATGGGTTTATTTTTTAAAATGTAGGCTAACTATATCTACAAGCTTTAACAAAACATTCCATCTGATTAGAGATGCAAGTGATTTTCTGGTCTCTGGGCATTCATGTAGTTTCTCTTGTCTTTTTAATACACATATACATAACCCTGCAGTGTTTCTAAAATACCCAGGGTACAGGAAGGTGTCACCCACCAGTGTCACATCTAAAGTAAGTGTGCATGCTTGACATATAGTGACTGACAAATGTATTTATGCTTTACATCATATAGTTTTGAACTTTGAAAAAGAAGTGCAAGGTAGAGGGACTCACACTATGTGATTTTAAGACTTACTATAAAGCTACAGTAATCAAAACAGTGTGGTATTGAAGACAGAATAGACATATAGATCAATGGAACAGACCAGAAAGTGCAGAAATAGACCCATATATATGTCAATTGATTTTTGAGAAAAGCAAAAGGGTGAATAATTTAATGGAGAAAGGATGATGTTTCAACAATTGGTACCAGAACAACCGGACCCATATAGAAAACAAACCAGAACAATACAAAACCTTGATCTGTACCTTGCATTGTATATAAAAATCGACTCAAAATGGATCACAGACCTAAATGTAAAATTTTAAACTATGAAACCTCTAGAACGTAACACAGGAGTAAATATTTGTGTTCCATAAAGCAAAGATTTCTTAGATATAACATCAAAAACATGATCCATAAAATTTTTACAAATTGACTTTATCGAAGTCAATTGATAAATTGAACTTCCTTAAACTAAGAAATTCTGCTCTTTTAAAGATACTGTTGAGAGAATTACAAGGTAAGCTACAGACTTGGAAAAAATATTTGCAAATTGCATATCTGATTAAGGACTTGTATCCTGGATATATATGTTTTAAACTCTCAAAACTGTATAATAAGAAAACACCAACCCAATTTTTTAAAATGGACAAAACATTTGAACAGAAACTTCCCTACAAAAATGTGTAAGTGGCAAATAAACACATGAAAAGATGCTTAAAATCATTCACTGGAGAAATACAAGTTAAAATCATAATGAGAAATCACTGCACACTTACTAGAAAGGCTAAAATTAAAATCCCCCAAATCCAACAATACCAAGTGTTGACAAAGATGTGGAACTGCTGGAACTTTCATCATTGACGGTAGGAATACAAAATGGTATAGCCACTTGGAAAAGCATTTGGCCATTTCTTATAAAGATAAATACATACTTACCATATGACCCAGCAATCACATACCTAAACATTTACCCAAGTGAAATAAAAATTTATGTCCACACAAAAACCTGTTTATGAATGTTCAGAGCATCTTACTTATAATTGCTCAAACCTGGAAACAACCCAAATGTCTCTCAACTGGGTGGTGGATAAAAGAGTGTGAGAGATCTATACATTGGAATACTATTTAACAACAAGGAATAAACTACTGATATACACACAGTATGAATGACTCTCAAATATTTTAAGGTAAATGACAGTAGCCAGACCCAAAAGTCTACCTACTGTATTATTCCACTTATGTGACACTTTTTTTGTTTGTTTTGGCTGCACTGCATGGTATGTAGGATCTTAGTTCCCCAACCAGGGACCGAATGCATGTTCCCTGCATTGGAAGGGCAGAGTGTTAACCACTGGACCACTAGGGAAGTCCCCATATGACACTCTTGAAAAGACAAAACAATAGAGACAGAAAATAGATCAGGGATTGCCAAGGGATGAGTGTGGGTGATGGGTTGTCTGCAAAGAGGCCATGCATGGAGAATTATTTTAGAATAATAAAACTATTCTATACTTTTATTACAAAGATGGTTATATAACTGTATATTTTTGTCAAATCTTGCAGAACTATACACTAAAATGTTCATTTTACTGTACATAAATTATACCTCATTAAAAATGAAGAAAGACAATATATCATTCCATTTTCAAATGTAAGATTATATTAACTATTGAACATGTCTTAAAAGTGTACATTTTCTTTTTCACCTTCTTCTGGGATAATAACACAGTCTAGCATAAATAGGCATGGGCATTGAACCAGATGGAGAATTGGTGAGTCAGTGGTAATGATGTCTCTCCCTGCCTTCCGGTGACAGCTCTTTGTAAACCATACAGTTCTGGAATAAATTAGGAGATGTGAATTAATTATTGACCTTCACCCATCCAGCCCAGAACTTCACGTAAGAACCAGGCTACGAGATGCCCAGCAGGCAGCAGAACTTAGAAAGCACGCTTGCGCCCTGACTTGGAGCTGGGCTGAGATCACAGCCACTGACTGCTTAGAAGTCTGGAAAACAGTAGTCAGGTGCCCCACCCAGGTAGATGCCACTGGTGTGTTAGGTTTTAATGACATGTATCCCTTTTGAATCTATTTCAGTGCTAAGAAATAGGGAAGTGATGGAAATAATAAAACTAGTAATCATTAGCGTTTATTGAGCCCTTATATCCTTGTGCTTTACACATATGATCTTATTTAATCTGTCAGATGGATGTGAGTATAATCTACTCCTCATAAATACGAAAAACAAGCCATAGAGAAGTTAAGTAGGTGTCCCCAAGTCACACACTTAGTATATGGTGCAGCCAGTATTTGGACCTGGGCTCTGAATACAGTCCTCTTAACCAAGGGAAGGAAAATAAGAAAGTCACTTTTGTCTTTTCATTTTGTAAACAATTTTAAAGTGTTCTTGGAAGTGCCTGAAAAGCCAGTACAGCCAACTGTAATGGCTCCCAACCCTTATTATTAATGTCATAGAGATGTGTATGTAGACTTTAATTTAAAATCCCTCCCTTGCCCTCCTCCTCTGTGGTACTGTTCATCTCCTCCCATGCACCAACCACATGGTTTACCAGGCTGGGGAGCTAACACTTGTATAATAACTTAAGATCTCACAAGCCCTCTATTTATCGGGCAACAATGTTACCAAAAATAATTGCACCCGTAACTAAAGATGGGGAAGCAAAAGGTGGGGGGAGAATCTGTCAATATGTTTGGAAATGACCATACAGAGCTGGTTGGTGGAGAGGTTTAACTTTCTGAAGTCACATCTTTGGGATATTTGGAATAAACAAGCCTCCATTGAGCCATCCTACAGGAGGCTGCAGAACTTGGATTGGAGCCAAGAGTGGGGAGATGGTGCAGGGTTTCAGTGCTATGTTACCCACATGGGGCAGTGTGCAGCGGCAGCTACGACAGGGAGAAATGGAAAGAGCGGTGCGCATCACAATGACCTGCTGAAAGGAAGCTGCAGGCATCCTTCTGGAGCTCAAAGTACTCAAAGGGTCCTTCTTTTTCTCACTGTTCTTAGGTTCCCAACATTGACACTGAGTGTCCCCACAGGACTTCCCAGAAGGCCAGCAGAGTGAGCATAAATGCTCACTAGTGACGTGCTTGCCCACACATTCCAAGAAGACATGTGGCCAGAAAAAGCGGCAAACTGTAGAGCAATTTTTCAGGAAAAAAAAAAAACCACCCTCATCCTCCAAGTTTGCAAAATACCATCCGCGCGGATGAACTAATGAACCACAAGAATACGTCGTGCGTGGCTTTGATGCAGGCAGTTCTGTCAAGATGCAGAGCAGCAGCGGGGCCCGCGGTGTGGCACTGCCTCTTCCAGGTACAGCTTCAGTGATTTTTATCTCAGCTTGGAACACAAAGTGTGTGCTGATACTAATACTGATAAAAGCAGGAAGGCTGGCGCCATCTGCCATGGCAGCAATCAAGATGGCAGATGCTTTTCATCAGCTTTATCTGAACTTTGCATTAATGGGAATTCAGAGACAGTGTGTGTGTTTTCAAAAAAAAAAAAGGACATTAAAACGATAGCACTCCTCTGAATAGAACCAATTCATCAAGTATCAACCTACTCTCATCACCTTTATCTCTCTTGTAAGAAAAATAAGAGGGAAAGAATCTTGCTCTTCTTTTGGTTATTGTTGTTTGGTTTTGGTTTTCCTGTGTGGATGTCTCCCCCAACGGTCCTATAGCTTGATCCAGACCACTCTGCCTACGGGGAATCAGATACAGAGGGGACTGTCACCTCCAAGCAGTCCTGCAGCTGCTGCAGCAAATGGGATTTAAATGTGCAGTCTCTGAGGGCAGGGCAAGCCACAAAACAGTGGGTGAGCGTTCAGAGTCTACTGTGGATAATTACAGAGGCATTTTTCAAATTAAAAAAAGAAAAGAAGAAGAGAAAGAAAAAAGAAATCAAATTCCAGTAGGACTGCCCAGAACTGAGATATATATATATATATATTTTTTTTTTTTTGAAGTTTACAGTTTATAGCAGGTATACCTCTCTGCCATTCATTAGCTACTGTAGAACAGGACAATTTGCTATATCCAGGAAAGGTGCAAATTACTTTCAGCCCATGACTTTAGTGATGTTGGCTAGGAAAGCACATAGGATGTATAAATACGTGATGGTAATAACAGGCTGGGTACACTGTGCAGTTCTGCTTCTTGGGTTTATTATATATTATTTTCCACAGGGTGTTCTCTATTTTGGGGGGCTTGTTAATTAAGTCTATATTTTATCTATCTATTTATAAATGTATTGATTTGAGAAAGTTTACTCAGGTTTTTCCTGTAAGTAGAATATGGGATTTCAAATATATGAGTAGATATATTTTATATAATTTCTCTCTCTATTTTTTCTTTCTACGCTTTATGTGTATGTATGTATATACGTTCACATAAAGCATGGGAATCAAAAATAGAGAAATAATATAAAATAGAAATAAATCTATGCACAGCATAGAAATACATGTGTCTCTATACATAAATACATACACACACAATACTGACCATTTTTGTGTACATACATATTCTCACATACAGACTAGTAATAAAATAAACAGGAGCATGTCAATTAGAAAGCAACGAACACATGATGGACATATACAAACATTTAAAGTAAAAAAAAAAATCTTTATAACGACACAAATGACTACCAGGAATTGAAGACAGCCTTTTGAAAAGAATTTTTGTTCACCCTGAAAAGGAAAAAAGAGGAAAATCAAAACCAGAGAAGGTGAATAGAAAAATGAAAAACAAAAATACACACTGTGGAAGAGCTCTTTTCTGAAACTTGAGCTGGACCATTGACCTCTTGTGGCTCAGGGCCTGGGGGGTGGATTGCAGAGGACACAGCAAGCCTGCTGCATTGGGTAGAGTGGTCCAGCTTCAGGCAGCCACACAAAGGGTCTCTGTGAAAGCCTTCATCTTCTGATCATGACCAGGATGATGGTGGGTTTTCCCCCCAACATGATCACAGGAATATTTCTCCCTTATAACTTCTCCATACAAGATTTACTCTCAGATGTATTTCCAATTTTTTATTTATTTTAAAAAAAATGAATGAATGAAAGACCAGCCTTTGCAAGAGTCCAGCTGTTGGCTGGCATGCTTTGTGCTGAATCCCATAGGGAATTCGTGGATGAGACTCTGTCCTTCCTGAGAATGCAAGAAACGGAGTTTTACAATCACTTTCAATCTGCCCAGCTGTCTACTTTTCAAACAAAAAGGAGAAGGGTGGGCTGCATTTTGAGAAACAAATGATTCCATGTCAAACACCTTCCTATGTCTGTCTCCTGTGATAACGTGTAACTTCCCTTGGGCTGAAAGGTTACCCTCAGTCCCTCCCACAGCATCTCAGTGTGAGGCATTGTTTTAAAAGAAAGAAAAAAATAAAAGCCCAAACTCCATGCAAGCTCCATGTTATTCATAAGGAAAAACAAGTATGAATGGCTCTTTTTATTATAATAAATGAATAAATAACCACTTAGTCCCAACAACCCAATCAATTAAGTACTAAGTAACCAAGTTCATATTTATAAAAGGGACAAAAATGGTAAAGTTCTGTAAAAGAAAATGCTGTTATACACTGGGAGCAACTATCTAGCAAAATAGGGCACAACTACAGATCTTATCAGAATGAGGTGACTGAGAAAAGCCAGGCTAAAGGGAGGGAAGAACAGAAAACACAGACATAATAAGAAATCATCTTAGGTAGCAGAAGGCATCTGGAGAATGAGGTTCTATGCAAGCTTTGACACTAGCTGTCTATTCTTGTACAGGTTACTTGTTTTCTCTGATTCTTGAGCTCTTTTGGAAAATCAGGATTGAATTTTAGTCTTTCCTGGACTTTTAAAATAAGCCCAAAACTTAATGTTGGGTCCAATGTAAAAGTGCCAACTTTTTGTTTTATCCAGTAAGGACAATAAAAGATAGTCATATTTATAGCCAACATTTCATAAAAGACAGGAAATTTTAAACCCTTAAATAAGACAACATAATATCAAATCAAGAACAGCCCTTTCATTTGAAGAAACTTAGTTTCAGGGAAACCTCGTTTACATTATCCTTATTTTCTCATTGAACAATGGACCAGTGAAAACTTTGTCCCAGGCTGGTCTCCATCCATATATGGCATCTGAGAATCACCGAAGTTGTGCTCACTTCTAGTGCTAATCACCCTATGATTCTAAATCTTGATGTCCTTTCTAAGATCATACCTTTTGATGATCTTAGATCATATGATTTTGAAGGTATGATGAAATATCATCCAATCAACTTGAGCCCCAATGTTTTGCTGATGAGCAATGATAGCTAAGCCACACTACCTGAAAAGGCAGCCTTGAGAAGGAAACAAGTAAAAAAGAACTTTTTCATTTGTACAATAAACGTATCTTTAAAAAGTTTCATACAAATTCATTTTTTTGGTATACCAATCATAATTTAAAGGTGCCACAGGAATTTTTATTCAAATTGATCTTATAGGAACCTTTTATTAAAAAGGAAAGATTTTTATTTATTTAATTTTTAATTTAATTTTTAATTTTTAATAAATATTAAATAATTTTTTTTTATTTATCAAGTAAATAGTAACTTATTAATATGTATTCTGTGTACATCTGCACTTTTTCTTATTGAGGCTACTTAGACAAGGCCTAAATGTATCGTAGAAGATAATCTGACAAAGACCAATACAGTACTATGAAATTCTTTAAACTGAGGATCTAATTATATTCCCCATGAGCAGATCCCTTTTCTATAAACCTTCCCCAAAACAATAAGCATTCCAAAATATTGGGGAAAGCACAGGATCCAGCTTTTTAGTAGCTATGTTAAAATCATAGCTAATATACGTTGAATATGTACTTCGTATCAAGTGCTTTATAAATATCATCACATTTAATCCTCAAGACACTCCTATGAAGTAGATTCTATTATTATCCCCATTTCTCAGGTGACAAAATTGAGGCACAGAGAGGGTAAACAACTAACGTAAAGTTTAGGCATCTAGGAAGTGGTGGAGCCAGTTTAAAAACCAGAAACTCTGACTCCAAAAGGGCACTTTTATCTATTCTGCTCTTCGGCAGAAGAGCAGAAGGGTGTCTCCATGTGGAGCTGGTGGAATTTTTCCCCAGAAATGATTTCATAAAGTTACTGTCACTACTTGTCACCAACCCCCACAGAGCAGTGAACATAGCAACGTAGTCACATTCACCTGCCTTTCCTAATTTGTGAAACTAGGTTAGTGGTTCTCAAACTCCAGTGTACAAAAGTCACCTGAGGCACTTACTAAAAATGCAAATATCCAGGTCCCATCCCCAGAATTTTGGATTTACTCTGGCTTTGGTGAATTGAAATGGTGTGTGGCAATTCCACAAACCAGTAAGGGCCCATGTTTGATTCCTAGGGCTCCCTTTCCCCCTGTGGTGATGAATGACATTCCAGAATGGTAGAGTCCATATCAGTGGCACTCATTCATTCAACTAGCTAATTTTTAAAGACACCCCCAGCTTGTTTCAGTGTAGACGTTCCTTTGACCTCACTCAGAGACACCCTGAATTACATGATGTCTACGTTTCCTTCTAGCTCCAGCTCTTTGAATTTACTCTTATAAGTAATGTCTCAACCTTATGTTCTCTGTAATTGTCACAATAGTGAGGTTTGCCTATATACTATAAATAGAGTGCTCTGCACACACTGGCAATGAATAAGAAGATATAACTACTTCTCATCTCTATCTCTCATCCACCCATTCATTCATTCATTCATTCATCCTATATCTATTGCTCAACCAGTATGTGCCAATTGGTGAACTAAGCGCTGAGAATTCACCAGTGAATGAAACAGATGACATTCCTGCCCATGTGCACCTGACAGTCTAAAGGGAAAGACCTGCATTAAAGAGGTGTTAGACATAAAAAGGAAATGAAGGTTGCAAAGGGTCACATAAGAGGGGACATATGTGTATTAATCAGGTTAAGTTAGATGTGCTGCAGTCACAAAGTAAGCACCAAAACTCAACATGACAAAGGTGTCTGTCTCACCTGTGCTCCGTATTCAACATAAGGATCTGCATCTACCTGCTCATCACAGGCTCAGACTGATGGACAGTCTACCATCTGGGATGCTACTTATCACCCCAGAGAGGAAGGGAGAAGGAGAATCAGACGTGAATGAGACACAGCTCATGGAATTGCAACCTGTCTTTTCCACTCTCCAGTCATTGGCCAGAAAATGTCACTTGACTCTACCTAACTCTAAAGGGCTAGGAAATATAGGGGTATTGGCAAGATTTATTCTGAGTATCTGCCCAGTAATCTAGTCTAGAGACTTCTAGAGAAGTCTCTCCTCAAGAAGGGAAGTTTACAATAAGATCTGAAGGATAATGGCAGCGTGAGGAAGGATGATTAGAGGAGAAGGCACTTCCAGCAGAAGGGACCATATATGTCAAGTCCTGGAGGCAAGAGAGAGCATGGCAGCTGTGAAATGCAGAGTGGCTAGATGGTAGAGATGAAAGCAAAGGCTAAGGAGGGTGTGTAATTTGTTGCTTTATCCTAAGGGAGATAGAAAGTCATTGGAAGGGTTTTTAATTTGAAATCCACCTTTTTAAATAATAATTTTAGATAATCAAGTCAAACTTCATTTGTTGGTAACCTCTTAGTTAAAGTAACTACAAATGGTGTCTATTTTTTTTTTTTTTAAAAACAGCTTACAGAGCAGCCATTATAAAATGCTTCTGGCAGTAAAATATGACTCCTTATTCATAATTTCCTAACAGGATTAACGAAGTGATAATCTGTTAATTACTAAATACTCATCACTAGAACTGGGTTTTTTCCATCTAGGCTGCCCACTAGAATCCCCCGGGAAGCCCTTAAGATTCCCAATGCCCAATTAAGGCAGAATTTCTGGGAGTGGGACCCAGGCATCAGTATGTTTAAAACTCCCAAGGTGATTCTAACGTGCAGGGAAGGTTGAGAAGGACCGCCCAATGAGCTTTCAGGAACAGTGACTCTCAGAGAGACCCTGAAGTGTAGAAATACATATGGGAGTAACCTGGGGACTCTTTGGAACTACCCCTCCCTCAGACTCTGTTAAGCCTCTCTCCTTTGAGGAGGAAGTACCCACTGGGAATAAGCACAGCGGGGAGTGGAAGGCACTGTTTTTAATGGGATCATGTTATAGGTCTCAGATGTGTTGGAGGTGTCAAAAAGTTGAGAACTGATCTAGAGTGGCAGTGTCAAACAGAACTTTCCATGATGCTGGAAATGTTCTATAACCTACATGGTCCAGTACGCTCACCACCAGCCATACGTGACAACTGAGCCCTTCAAATGTGACCCAGGAACTGGATTTTTAAATTTTATTTACAATTTTCATTTCAGTTTAATTAAAATTTTTCATTCCATTTTATTAACTAAATTAAATTTTTGTTTTTAATTTAATTTAAATTTTCATTTTAATTTAATTAAAAATTTTCATTTTAATTAAGTTAAAATGGAAATAACAAATGTACCCAGCAGTGAGTAGATGCTGTAGCACGGATCTAGAGCCTTACCCTAAAACGGTTATCCTAATTACACCTCACAAATACCATGCATGCGTGTGTCTACTACTTAAGACTATTACGTATCAGATTCATCCTTTTTCTGTAAAAAATTTCACCTTTGAACTAAGGTGTATGAGTAGATATTTTGGATGGTTTGTTCTGTGAAACTCACATCCTAATACGAACCAGCAATTACTTTCAGGTTGACAGTCACATGATATTGAGCTACCTGAAAGTTTCAAGTTCATCTACTCTAGGAATATCTAAGGGAACCATACAGGTAAAATAAACGAGTGAAGCATGTCATTTGCATATTAAACCCATAGAAATAGTGCTTCTTTTCACAAAGAAACACTCTCTCTGTCATCTTTCTTGAATCATGGGTCTCTCTGTCTCGCTGTCCTGGTCCCACATCCTCTTCTAACATAATATTTCCATCTGTAGCTTTAAATCGTCATCTCCAGAAGAGTAAACTTTGATGAAGGTCAGAGCCTCTAAGGTAGGAGAGGTCAGTATTTGGCTAAGGTCAGAAACATAACAGCAGATAGAATTTTAAGGCTGGAATAGATCTTTGAGGTCAGCAATTCTAAGGGCTTTGGAAAAGCCACTTAACTTCATCATATTGCAGTTTTCTCCTCTATAAAATGGGACTATTTGTCTCTACCAAATTCACCCGAGGTCATAACATTAGCTACTGCCAGATCCAAAGCTAGGACCCCAAGGAGCTCTACAAGATTCCTTTATAGTAAACTCTTACCCAAGCTTCCTGCAATGAGTCAATAAAATCAGATATGTGGACATGCTTTAAATTTCTGTACTAATATATATTAATGTAGAACCATAAATTTCTATACTAATACTGATTGCTATTGTTACTCCTTATCTTAAACATGACACACAAATCCATAACACGTTCCTAAGTAGAATAAAAAATAAGTTCAGAACATCTGTAAATTATAATTTCGCTATTCCAAGCTCTGCCGGCTTATAACTGTCATATAAGTTAGTCGCATCAGTTAGGAATTATTTTTAGCTGCTAATAACAGAAACTGGATATAACAGTGACTTCAACAACAGAGAGGATTATTATTTGCTCCCGAAAATGAAATCTGTAGGTGTAGAATACATGACTGGTATGGAGGCCACCAACATAGTATTAGTTCAGTCAACAACTGGATAATCCCAAAAGAAAATTTGGATTTTCCATCTTCCAAGGGGGAAACTGGGATTTTTAGATGGCAATTTTTCTAATTTCTTAGAAGTCATAAGGTCCTGTCCCTACCTGGCATGCCATTTTGAGAACTTCTGCTTTCTGGACACAGTATTCTATAATGGTGCCTACGAGTAACAGAGAAAGATTATATATACTATGTCCCATAAACAATATAACCATAATCAAACCATTTATATACAATCCAACATCATTGCATATAAATTTTTTATAATATTTCTGATTGCCTGATAATAGGTTTCTAGAAGTGAAATACAGGCTCTAGACACATATGGGCAAAATGTTGTTCAGAAAGGTTGGAACCACTTTTATTATCACTAGTAGGGGATGAGAGCTTTTCTCACCACAAAATCACCAGAGGTGAGAATATTCTACTTTTTCCCACAAAGGTAAGGAGTAAGGGAAAAGAAGGCATGTATAAATAGCACTCAACTGTTATTTTATTTTTTACCTTTTGAATCATGATTGGGCAGCCATGAAATGCAGTTCAATGAGTGTGATGACCTTACAATGGAGGTTGCTGTAGGAACAGCTCCACTTGGGATGCCGACTGCCATCAATGAGACAAGAAAGTCATTGAGATCAAGATGGTTCATCGAAGGACAACCTGATGGTATAAAGGAGGTCTCAAACATGTGTGTTCTTAAAAACCTTGTCTAACTCACTTTGATACCCTCACCCCTTCTCTCAGTACGTACACACACACACACATACACACATACACACACATACACCATCCACAACATCCCTTAGGAAACATTGGATAAAAAGTTAAGTTGTTGCTATCCAGATATTTTGAGCAGTTTCACATTTGCTTAAGAAAAATCAATAATGTACAAAGTTATTACAAGTCATTAGAATTTATCTAGTTTTTGAGATCAAACTTGCAGATTATCTGACTATAGTCAATAAACTGCCCCAACTGCCCAGTTGCTTTGGTACTTCTGGAATGAATGTGCACATCTAAAATTAATACAACTATTTCCAACATAGAGGCATGGCTTTAAACAATATTTACATTTTACCATGATGACATGAATGTATTTGAGAGAAGCATAGGACTAGTATAATGGTTTGTGATTGGGTAAAGTGATTTAAGCAATATTTTTAGGAGAAGTTGAACTTTAATCAGGAATTTAAAGAAATGGAGAAACGACATTTGGACCACGTTGGGAAGATCTTAAAACATAAATCTGAGATGACTGGGGATGAAGAAAGGGGGACGAATATGTGAAGGAGGGCCAAATCGAGCAGAGGTAAGCGGGTGACAAGAAGGAAAAGAAATGGCATAGGACCCCTTCAAACAGGAAAATCCAGTTCAAGAGATTTAACAGCAACAAAGGAAGATTGATTTGATTAGAGCCATGAAGAGCCACTGGAGGGTTAAGTCACTGAACACCTTGATCCCAGTGCCAAGCACAAGAAATTCTTTTGAGCCATGGGCAGAATAATTTAGAGTGGATAGAGACAGTGTGTTGGAGTTGACAAAGAAGAATATTCTGGTAATCTGAGAAGTAAACCGGGAACTGGGCACAGTAGAGACATAGGGAAGAACTGGAAAACTCCAGGTGTGTCAGCAAAGGGCACAGGAAGTATCACAGCAGTTCACAGGATGGGTCCCCTGGGGGCAGCGTTTGGTGCTGGCAATGGCACCAACACGGTGGTGGCCCTCTTTGCACGTGGCAATTGTTACCAGTGCAGCCAGAAAACATTAGTAATGTACATCCTTCTCCCCTTCATAAGTGCATTAGGGCTCTCCCCTGTCTCAATGTCTCCACACCCTTCTTGAGCCTATTTCTATCTTCAGCAGGCACGGTTTCTTAGTGGAAGTAGCTGCTTTTTGCAGGTGACTGTCGGTGACCAAGGACAGATAGAAAGGTGCTGAAGATGGCCCTGAAGTTTTGGGTCACTGGATAATAAAGACAGTGTAGAAAGAAAAAGCAGTAGGGGAAAATTCCAGCAGTTGAAGAATAGGAAATGGAACCGTGGCTACGCAGCCACGGAATGCAGGTCAGCAATAGTTATTGCGTTCTAATGGAGGGGGTTGGAGCAGAGTTCCATTCGGAATGCAGCAAGAGCAGTCCTACAAAAGGAATCACATTAATATGAACGGAATTGAAATCAAGAAGGTACAACAGAGGGCAACCAGAATGATACAAGGACTCAAGGAATTTACAAAGGTTGGAAACATAGTTGCTCTACTTTCCTCTGTAAAAAAAGAAAAAGAAAATGTAAAGGGAATTCACTAAGAATGTCCTCAATTCCAGGGTAACAGGATAGAGGGAAATTTGCAAGGACAAAATGACAAAAACAAAGAAAAAAAAAAAAAGAGGCTTGTACTTAAGTCCAGAAAGAATATGGTATTAAATAAGTTTTAGTGGGATTCCTTTACAAAGACAGGGGTAAATTTACAATACAAACTACTATGCAAGTTCAGATTGCTAATATATGTGTACTGTACATATGCATATGTGTCTTTATACAAATACTATATATTTTAAGGAGATAAGCATTACAAAGGAAAGTAATTATGGGGTGGCACATTGCAGATTCAACCAGACTTACAGAGATTTCCTGTTCTAAAATTTCCTGTGTTCCATAGCCCTTCCATGTAATTTTCAACGTTTTGAGTCCCCATCGGCAGTACAAACTAAACACTAAAACAATCTAGAATGGTATTCAAGTGAAACTTACAGGAAGTAAATCCGATCTTGAGATCTCAAAACACAACTTAAAATACAGTATATTGACACTCAGTCAAACCAAGGAACCTCTGAAGAATACCTTCAGGGAAGGAAACCAAAGAGACACTGAAAATTCCTATTACCTCAGCCACCAGGTACTAAACCCACACCAAACTCACAATGGACTCTGAGATTTTCAATCTATGTTGTATATTGTTACAGAAATAAGTATTTATTAAATGTTTATCATACACTCTGCAATTTATTTTGAAACATGAAATGAAACAGAAATGTAAGGCTTGGTCCTTTTTTCCAAGAAGTTAATACTAAGCTTGCCTTGTTCACAACTGAATCCCCAGGACTGAGCACTGTCTTTGGTATTTAATAGATGCTCAGTAAACTGGGGGGGTTATAAGGGACAATGTCAGCTGTTTATGGAGAACCTACTGAGGGATAGGCTTTTTGGATACATTCTTGCATTTAATCTTCATGAAGACCCTGTGAAGTAGGTAGCTTAATCCCTATTTAATGGAGGCACAAAGATGCTAAGTACATCATGTAAGGGCACACAGTGTGTAACTAGCAGAGACAGTGCACAAGCCCAGACCTATGCACTTCCCTCGAAGCCACAATGTGTCCTATAATCTAGTTGTGAAAACGAGATAAATGCATGTAAAACAACAGTAAGTTATGCAAAATACTTTTAAGCTAGGGGATATGGCCTAGACGTCACATGTTAAATTCTAAGATAATGAAGCCCAGAGTGATTAGGAACATCTTAGAAATGGGACCATGGAAAACGCCTTGAACAATGAGAGGATTGGAGGGAAAGGTCACCCCAAACCAGCTGTGTGGTGAGCTCGTGGAAAAGGTTAATAGCTGTCAGATCAGGCTGGGAACACCTGAATTAGGGTTGAAAAGACCCACTGGTATAGTAAACTGGTTTGTATATCTCCTTCATGATAATCCCTTTGTGAAGGGAAGAGGGAAAATGTTTAAAAACACTGACAGACTTTTGGAGGGAAAGTTGATATAACTCACAATAAGTAGAAGGCAAAGTTTTATACTGTTACTTTCCACTTCTGCCTAAGATTTCAGCTGACCCACGTCAAAGAAGGAGTGGTAATGTCAAAATTCATAGTAGTGTTTGGGGCTGCTAAAACTATGCTGTCCAAGACAGTAGGCACTGGTCGTATAAGGCTGTGGAGCATGTGAAATGTGGTTGGACCAAATGGAGGTGTGCTGTAAGTGTAAAATATGCACCAATTTTGAAGACTTGGTATGAAAAAAAGAATATAAAATACTCCATTATTTTTATACTGGTTGCATGTTGATAGCATTTTGGATGTATTGGGATAACTACAATATATTGTGCTGATTAATTTCACTTGTTTCTTTTTAGTTTTTTAAGGTGACTACCAGAAAATTTTAAATTGTGTATATGGCTTGCATTATATTACTATTAGTCATGTATTAGTTTCCAGGGCTGCCATAATGAAGTACAGCAGACAGGGTAGCTTAACAGCAGAAATTTTGGAGGCTGGAAGTTCAAGATCAAGGTGTCAGAATTGGTTTCTTCTGAGGCCTCTCCCCTTGGCAGGAAGATGGCTATCTTCTCTCTGTGTCGTCACATGGTCTTCTCTGTCTGTGTGTGTCTGTGTCCCGACTTCCTCTTCTTATAAGGACAGCAACCATATGGATTAAGTTATACACTAATGACCTCATTTAACCTTAATTACCTCTTTAAATACTCTGTCTCCAAATACAGTCATCCCTTGGGGAATTAGTTCCAAAATACCAAAATCCATGGATGCTCAAGTCCCTTATATGAAATGACATAGTATTTGCATATATCCTATGCACATCCTCCCATATACTTTAAACCAACTTTAGATAACTTGTAATACTTAATACAATGTAAATTCTATGTAAATAGTAAACACAATGTAAATGCTATGTAAATAGTAGCCAGCACAGCAAATTCAAGTTTGGTTTTTGGGAACTTTCTGGAATTTTTCTTTTTCCAAATTTATTTGATCCACAGTTGGATGAAGCCACGGATGCAGACCAGCAAATGTGAAGGGCAGACTGTCCAGTCACATTCTGAGGTACTGGGGATTAGAACTTTAACACAGGCATTTGGGGGAGAAACAATTCAGCCCATAACAGGTCAACTCCATGCTAAAATAGGAGGGCTGGAGAAGATGTTCTTTGATTGAACAGGATACATTCTGAAGTGTTTTTAATGTGCCTTAATGTGGATCCAAAGCAAAAATCAAGAAGGAGCAGAATTCTTTAGTAGGTTGAACAAAATGTGGAGGGCAAAGCAGAGAAAGAGGAAAAAAGATAGATGGAGTGAGTCAGGGACAGAGGAGGAGCGGGGAAGATGGCCAACAACGTCACTGGAGTGATATATATATATATATATATATATATATATATATATATATATATATTTTTTTTTTTTTTTTTTTTTTTAAGGAAGTTGCCAGTGGTAAGATCTGTGTGGCAAGAACTCCAGGGGAATTGAAAGAACAGGAATGTCATCTAATATTTAATTTAGTGTGTCTGCTTTCCCAGGACTGCTGTCAGGAAGCCTTTTTAGGACTAGCAGGACTATAGCAACTGCTGTAGCAGCCAAAGCAGCAAAACACACCAAAACCAAAGCCAAAGGGATGCTGCACAACAGAGTTAGAAGACCAGCCACAGAAGGCAAGATGTGAAGGAAATCAAGACTCCAGTTAGTAAAGGAATGGGAGACCACTGGTGACTAGAAGATAGGTGAGTCCACTGGGACTCTCCAGAGACATTGGGATGGAGCTTGTGAGGGGAGTGAGTTCATGGTCTGCTAACTTACATGGAATGGAGGCTCAAACCCTCTTATTTTACTATTAAAGAGGGCATAAGGCCACAAAGCTGGAGTATTTGGGGATGCCCTGATTTGAGTTCTACCTGAGTAAACTTTACCATAGGTTTGTAAATGGTTTTCTATATCACCTCATTTACATACATCGTCTCATCTGATTTTCAGCACAAACGTGAAGCGGAGAACTACACTGCACCACTTACCATTCCCATTTTATGGATGAGAAAATTGAGGCTCATAGGACTTGCATGATTTTGGAACTAAAACACCAGACATATTCAGTACTATTTCAGCTCTGCCACAGCCCTCTTCCATTCTGACCCCAAACTACACACACACACACACACACACACACACACACACACACACACACCCCTTTACATGTGTGGACTGGACTCTCAAAACTCAGGCTTACGTTAGAATCTCTCACTAACCACTCTTTCCCCTTATAAATTACCATATTATCCAATTCTAAACACTTCCAGTGGAGTAACAAAATGCATGCCAGGAAATTGTCCAGGAAATTCATGTCAAATTGAAAAATATGTTTAAAAAAGACCAGCTACATGTGACTTACAGGTGATTTGAGCAGAGCCATGACTTCAACTGGGTGAATTATCTCAGCACCTCAGATCCGTTGTCTTTTTTGTGAGGATTATTCCCAGATTTGAAGAAAGAAGGTTAATTGGTTTAAAGCATGTCAAGAAGTAGAGAGGTTATCTTAAACTTTTTCTTCCTCTATCAGCATGAGAATGAAAATGTATGAAGGGGAACTTTTATACAGTGAGAGACAAAAAAATTTTAGTAAGTATAGCTTTTGATTTTTATTTATGTACATCACGTTCTCCCCAATATGACTCACCCATAAATCTCTCCCTGTTCCAAGGAATGGTGCTACAAAGTATATGTGGAGATGATGTAGCAAACTAACTTATTTTTACGTTTTTTTATGGTTGTTTGATTTTCTTCATTGGGTTGTTTTTTTTTTTTTAATTTGTAACTTACACATGATCACAAGAATAGTGTGCTGACACTATCTTCAGAACAATCATAACCGAAGAAACGCTTATAATACACATTTTTTCTCACTGGCCAAGTTAGCCAAATGTTCAGTGATTTGGTTAAAGAGAAAAGTTTTAGAAAAATTCTACAAAAAAACCAGTCACATGTTTCCTTCTAGACCAAAGGCAGTTTCCACAGGTCTCCAGAAGAAAAGTGTGGGGCACTTCTGAAGATTTCCCTTCATCTCTCTCTAGTTCTTGCTATTCAAACTGTGATCACAGGCCAGCAGCATCAGCATCACGCAAGAGCTTGTTATAAGTGCAGGTTCCTGGATCGCATGAGACCTACTGATTCCAAACTGGTGCTTTAAAACATCCCCAGCTGCTCCCTATACACGAAAATTTGGGAAGCACTACTCTTGATAGTTCTCAGTTTTAGCACCTAAATTGTAAGCCCCCAACACTACAGTGACATTTGGGGGTTGAAAATCATAGAAAGACTCTTCTGTAAGAACTTCAGAACCCAGATAGCAAATATCTTGACCCACCCCAACGCGGGGTGGAATCATGCCAGTCTGAAAGATAGCATGTCTTCCTACTTCGAGTGATGGTGGAAATTCCACAGCAGGCTCCCAAACTATACTTCAGGGACAGTTCCCATGTAACCAAATGGATTGCCTGGCATTGCAACCCAAAGCCATAGAAGACTTCCCACCAGCCATTACTGCCTTTGTGGAAAGGAGTGTGAGAAAGTTGTGGAGGTCTCGGAATAGAGACAGGAGAGAGGGGGCATAGAAACAGAAAGAGAGAGCAGCTTGGGTGCCCTGGGCAGCCAAGGATGGATCATAACCCATCAGAAAGAGGAGACCAGGACAAAGCAAGAGGGGTGAAGATGCCTTTCTGAGGTTAATGGAACCACACAGGGACCCCCACTCCCCAGCCCAAGTCTGACAACATCAGGTCCTGAAGAACAGACAGCTTTCTTGGCTTTCCTAGAGGAGTCACCAGCCCATCTTGCAAAATCCTGCCATTTTCTGACAGCTTTTAGGGCCAAAGGACTTGCCCTCAGGCCATGAGTCCCATCAACATTTACCCACCAATTCCAAAGTGGCAATTGGGATAGGAAAAGATCCAATTGCCTGTAACCAATGAATTTGGTAAAGTAGCAGGATACAAAATGAATGCACAGAAATCTCTGGCATTCCTATACACTAATGATGAAAACTCTGAAACTGAAATTAAGAAAATACTCCCATTTACCATTGCAACAAAAAGAATAAAATACCTAGGAATAAACCTACCTAAGGAGACAAAAGACCTATATGCAGAAAATTATAAGGCACTGATGAAAGAAATTAAAGATGATACAAACAGATGGAGAGATATACCATGTTCTTGGATTGGAAGAATCAACATTGTGAAAATGACTATACTATCCAAAGCAGTCTACAGATTCAATGTAATCCCTATCAAACTACCACTGGCATTTTTCACAGAACTAGAATTAAAAAATTAACAATTTGTATGGAAACACAAAAGACCCCGAATAGCCAAAGAAGTCTTGAGAAAGAAAAATGGAGCTGGAGGAATCAGGCTCCCAGACCTCAGACTATACTACAAAGCTACAGTAATCAAGACAGTATGGTACTGGCACAAAAACAGAAATATAGATCAATGGAACAGGATAGAAAGCCCAGAGATAAACCCATGCAAATATGGTCACCTTATCTTCGATAAAGGAGGCACGAATATACAGTGGAGAAAAGAGAGCCTCTTCAATAAGTGGTGCTGGGAAAACTGGACAGCTACATGTAAAAGAATGAAATTAGATCACTCCCTAACACCATACACAAAAATACACTCAAAGTGGATTAAAGACCTAAATGTAAGGCCAGACACTATCAAACTTTTAGAGGAAAACATAGGCAGAACACTCTATGACATACATCACAGCAAGATCCTTTTGACCCACCTCCTAGAGAAATGGAAATTAAAACAAAAATAAGCAAATGGGACCTAATGAAACTTAAAAGCTTTTGCACAGCAAAGGAAACCATAAACAAGATGAAAAGATAACCCTCAGTATGGGAGAAAATATTTGCAAATGAAGCAACTGACAAAGGGTTAATCTCCAAAATTTACAAGCAGCTCATGCAGCTCAATATCAAAAAAACAAACAACCCAATCCAAAAATGGGCAGAAGATCTAAAGAGACATTTCTCCAAAGAAGATATACAGATAGCCAGAAAACACATGAAAGGATGCTAAACATCAGTAATCATTAGAGAAATGCATATCAAAACTACAATGAGGTATCACCTCACACCAGGTAGAATGGCCATCATCAAAAAATCTGCAAAGAATAAATGCTGGAGAGGGTGTGGAGAAAATGGAACCCTCTTGCACTGTTGGTGGGAATGTAAATTGATACAGCCACTATGGAGAACAGTATGGAGGTTCCTTAAAAAACTAAAACTAGAACTACCATACGACCCAGCAATCCCACTCCTGGGCATATACCCTGAGAAAACCATAATTCAAAAAGAGCCATGTACCACAATGTTCGCTGCAGCTCTATTTACAATAGCCAGGACATGGAAGCAACCTAAGTGTCTATCGACAGATGAATGGATAAAGAAGATGTGGCATATATATACAATGAAATATTACTCAGCCATAAAAGGAAATGAAATTGAGTTATTTGTAGTGAGGTGGATGGACCTAGAGCCTGTCATACAGAGTGAAGTAAGTCAGAAAGAGAAAAACAAAAACCGTATGCTACCACATATATATGGAGTCTTAAAAAAAAAAAAGAAAATTGGTCCTGAAGAGCCTAGAGGCAAGACAGGAAATAAGACGCAGACCTACTAGAGAATGGACTTGAGGACACAGGGAGGGGGAAGGGTAAGCTGGGACAAAGTGAGAGAGTGGTAGTTTATATATGGACATATATACACTACCAACTGTAAAATAGATAGCTAGTGGGAAGCAGCCACATAGCACAGGGAGATCAGCTTGGTGCTTTGTGACCAGCTAGAAGGGTGGGACAGGGAGGGTGGGAGGGAGGGAGATGCAAGAGGGAAGAGATATGGGGATATATGTATATGTATAACTGATTCACTTTGTTATAAAGCAGAAACTAACAAACCATTGTAAAGCAATTATACTCCAATAAAAATGTTAAAAAAAAGATCCAATTGCCTGATCTAGTTCAAAAATAATAATAATAATCTAAAGGTCTTTAACCTGTTACCAAGGTACTTATAAACCCAGAGTTTGCCTTTATTGGAAGAAATGATGCTGGGCCAGAACTGAGACTACAGATTGATTGATTATTTTAATTTAATATTTGTTCATGGGGAGGCTGGCTTCTTTACTGTGGTGACACCTGCGAGTGCCATAATAGTTACAAGTCCTGTTGGAGTAGCTTTATGGAAAAGGCTTATTTCTACTGTAAATACTGGTTGGTGTGAGTGGTTAATATCCCAAGTTTCCTGTTATACTGAGCTCGATCATGTCTGGCCCATATTGTTAATTCACACAAATCTGTTTGTGTGCGCACACACACATAAATAAATGTTCGGCTAAAATAACATCACTAATTAAGTTGTGGAGGAAATATCCAACTTAATTCTTAATCACTAACTTCAGATCAAGAATCTGAACAAACAAGTTGCTTAATGCTCATGTTTTGAACCTAACTCAGTTCTAAAATCTCAATTATTAAAACTATATTGTAAAAGTGTATACATTTGATTGATACAAAACTATTTATCTCAAACAACTCAGCACATAGATTTCCATTTACTCAAGGACAATGAAAGAATATTATTACAGAGTTCACTGTTCAATCAGTCAAGAAATAATTGTTAAGCACTTACTATATATGCTTTACTTATTCATATGAACGTGTGAATTACCATTCATACTCGGAATTCCCAAACTCAAGTACATACTGAACAATATTTATATATACTACTCAGCAGTAGTAGTAAGTGTAGATTCTATTTCCCTAGACCAATAGCTTGAAATGGGTTTTGCCTTTGGATGGGAGGGTTTCCATCCTGCACAGAGCAATCTAGGGGTTGAGAACACAGGCATGAAGTAAGATACCTGTGGATCCCAGCCCCTTTCTTGATATCAGCCTCTTTCCAGCTGTGTGACCATGAGCTGCTTGATTAACCTTTCTATATTTCATATAACTCATTATCAAACAAGAGTAATAATAGCATTTATCATAGCTGTTGTTGTAAAGATTAAATGAGATAACAGATGGATATCTCCAGGGCAGGGGTAGGGAAAGTACAAAATGACCCTGCAATATCTTGTTATTCCAGAAAATACTGACTTGCTTAAAGAATGATGGATACATGTTATGGTAGGCAGAATAATGGTCCCCCAAAGATGTCTATATCCTAATCCTCCAACCTCTGTATATGTTATCATACATGGCAAAGGATAATATAAGGTTGCAGATGGAATTGAGACTGTTACTCAACTGACTTTAAGAAGTTTATCCTGGATTATCCAAGCGGGCTCAATGTTATGTAAAACATCTCTGAAAGTGGAAGAAGGAGGCAAAATAGGGATCAGAGTCAGACAGAGACTTGGAGACGCTAGTTTTTTGGCTGTGAAGATGGATGAATGGGGCCACAAGCCAAAGGATGTGGGCAGCCTCCAGAAGCTGGAAAAGGCAAGGAAATGGAAGGTAGTACCTCCAGAAAGTACTAGTACCTTCAGAAGGTAGTCCTGCAATACCCTCATTTTGGCCCAATAAGGCCAATTTCAAAACTCTGAACTTCATAACTATAACAGGATAAATTTGTGTTGTTTAAGCTATTAAGTTTGTGGTAATACAGCAATAGGAAACTAATGGATATGTCAATAAAACAGGATCCAGTTTGCTTTTACACTTAGAGCGAGAATGATAAAGCAACTGTTTATCATTCTGGGGAATCTGGGTGAAGAGAATAAGGAAACTCTATTACTGAATGCAGTTTTCACAATATGTCTGAAATTATGTCAAAAGTAAGTTTTAAAAAAGAGAAAAAATATTTGCATAAGGAGGAATCAGATCTCTAGCATTCCTCCCATACTCCATTTAGCCAGACAACTAACTGTCCCTCTCTGACCTCAGAAAGAGATTGGAGTTTCAGTCTCTTAAGTGGCTCTGACTTGGGATCACTAGGCAAGCAGAGGGAGGAGGAGAGTCCTGGTACTGGAGAGTAGAGTTTAGGGTAAAGTCTACCTCTCCACGACCTAGTCCTTGGAACCTGAATATGTCAAGTTACGTGATAAAGAGAAATTGAAGTTGCTAACTAGCCAACCCTAAAATAGAGAGATTATTCCGGACTATCCGTGTGAGCCCAATGTCATTACAAGGATCCTTAAAAGAAGAAAACAGAGGCGAAGAGGAAAGTCAGAGGGAAATGTGACTATGAAAGCAGGTGAGGGATATCAAGGGCTCAACCTGCGATTGTTGGCTTTGAAGATGGAGGAGGGGTCATGACCTAGAGAATGCAGGCAGCCTCTAGAAACTGGAAAAGCCAAAAAAACAGATTCTCCTCTAGAGCTTCCAGAGGGGAAGGCAGCCCTGTCAACACAATGACTATAGCCCAGTGAGACCCATGTTGGACTTCTATCTGCAGAGTTGTAAGGTAATATCTTTGTGTCGTCTTATGACTTGCATTTGTGGTAATTTGTTAGGGTAGCAATAGAAAACAAATACATACAGAGCTTCAAATTGGCTTTATATAGTCTTCATCTTAAATGTAAATCTACACCCAAAAATCACCAAACATTTGAGAAGTGCTTCTAATATGAAGGACAAAAATGGAAACAAACAAACAACAGAAGACATTTGAGAAGCGCTTCTAACGTGAAGGAGAAAGATGGAAACAAACAAATAAAGAAGAAACACAAACAATGCAGAAGACAATACTGTTTCCAGAAAAATAAGTGGAGGTATTAACAGCCATGAAATAAGGGCAGGGTGCTATTTATTAATTGCATTTATCTGATAGTTACACAGAACTCAGTATATGCCAGGCAATACAAAACACTAAGTGCTCTACAGATATTAAACCATTTAATCATCGTAACAACCTTATGAGGTAGGTTTTGTTATCTTTATTTTACAGATGAGAAAACAGGAACAGAGAGGTTGAGTAATTTGACCAAGATCATACAGCAGAGCTGGGTTATGAACATAGGTAGTTTGATTCCAGAGCCCACACAAGAATATTTGGGAATCAAAAATATAATAGTAGAAACTGAAAAAAAGTACTGAAAAGGTTGAAATATATAGTTGAGGCAATATTTTAGGAAGGAGAAAAATATATAAAGAGGTCAAAAATAGGAAAAAAGATGTAAGAAATCCAGGAAGTTCAATATCCAATAATTTCAGAAAATGAGAACAGAGAAGAGAAATGGAAAGAAATTATTAAAGAAACCATTGGACTCTGTGGCAAGCATTTGAATTTTTTTACTCTTGTAATTTGGTATCACTGTTATGTTGAGCATGAAAGTATTCTAAAGTACGTTTCTTACCTCACTGGTGATAGTAGTTGCTAATGCTATTTTCTTACTGATATACAACCTGCTTAATGTTTCAGATTTTACCTAAAATAATAAACACCTTAACCAAAAACAAAAAAAAGAAACCATTGGAGAAATTTTTCAGAATAGCAAGATATGAATTTCCAGATTGAAAGGGTCTATAGAGTATCCAGCACAATAAATTTAAAAAATTATTATTTAGTGCTATGGACTATTACTGTCCTAAAATTCATTTGTTGGAACCTATTTCCCCAGTGTATTTGTATATAGGGCCTTTGGGAGGTGATGAGGTCATGAGGATGGACTCCTCATGCATGGGATTAATGCTCTTGTAAATGAGACCCCAGAGAGCTCCCTCACCCTCCCACCTGTGAGAACACAGTAAGAAGGCAGCTCTCTGTCTATGAATCAGAAAGTGGGCTCTCACCAGACACAGAATCTGATGGAGACTTGATCATGGACTTAACTTCCAGAACTGTGAGAAATAAATTTCTGTTGTTTATAAACTAACCAGTGTACAATATCTTGTTACAGCAGCCCAAACAGCCTAGGAAGTCAGACCACACTGAAATTTCAAGATAGCACATAAAAAGAGGCCCTAAAAGCTTTCTGAAGGGAAATAAAATGATCCTATTCAAGGGATTGGCAACAATAGTGACATTGGATTTCTTAATGGCACCACCGAAAGCTAGAAGAAAATAAAGCAATGATGTCAAAACCTCGAGGGAAAATGAGTCTCATACTAGAATTCTATACCCAGCCAAACTACCAGTCAAGTATGACATAGGATAAAGACATCTTAAGATATACAAGGTCTCAAAAGCTTTACCTCTCATGCATCCTTTCTCAGGAAGCACATTAGTATGTTACCCAACAAAACAAAGAAATAAAACCAAAAAAGGAAAACATGGGGACCAAGAAATGAGCAATTCCAAAGGTGATGGTGAAATGAGGGCTCCAATCATAGCTATGCAGTGACTCATCCATACATGAACAGGAGAACTGAGGGCTCTAGTCTCCAGAGGAACAAAAAATAAGAGTAACTCATACCTGTTTCATTGAACTGGAAGGAGTGTTACAGCTTTTAGAGCTTGAAGAAAGAATTAGTGATAGCTCTGTAGAAAGCTAAGTTTTTTAAAATGTGAAGAAATTATTAACTCCAAGAAAAATCAAAGGTGCCATAAAAATGTCATCTATAATATTTATAAGGTCATAATAAAGCAAATGCTGAAATTGAATTTTTCAAAATCTTTGACATAACTATAATGAAATGAGGGGGAGTTGGGAAAGATGCCATTGGTAAGCTGAACCCTCATCCTCCAAGGTAGGAAGTCAGCAAATAATATTTAAAATGGAAAGTTTGAGATATAGAAATATAAGCTTGTTTTAAAATATGGAGGTAAATAGCAGAAGAAACAACTAAAATAGTTGAAAGTGGTTGTCTCTGGGGAGGGGGACTTCAAAGATGGGGGAGAGGGTGGAACAAGAAAATAGTATTTCATTATAAGCTTTGTAGTACCATTTTTCTTCTTTTTTCTCTTCTTTTTCCCATTCTTTCAATTTATTATACTATGTGCAAACATCATTTGCATAAAAATTACACATAAATCCCTTGAACAGGATTTAGCACATAGTATGTGCTCAATGAATATTGGATGTGGTGTTGATGCTGCTGTGACCTTTGTTAAAGTTGCAACACTAAAAGGAGAACCAATCTACATTCTACACAACAGCCCTAATGTAAATTATTTCATACCTTTCTATTTCTCCACTCAAAGACAAAAATGCTTAGTGACTCAAACTCACTAAGCATAATACTCTCTAGGACCATCCACATTGTTGCAAATGGCAGAACTTCATTGTTTTTTATGGCTAAGGAGTATTCCATTGTGTGTGTGTGTGTGTGTGTGTGTATACACACACACACACACACAGAACACATCTCCTTTCATCTGTTGATGGACATTTAGGTTGTTCCCATATCTTGGCTATTGTTTTGTTTTTAATGTTTTAAGTTTATTGGAGTATAGTTGATTTACAATGTTGTGTTAGTTTCAGGTGTACAGCAAAATGATTCAGTGATTCAAAGTGTATACATATACATATATTCATTCTTTTTTTTAATTCTTTAATCATATAGGTTATCAGAATATTAGGTAGAGCTCCCTGTGCTATACTGTAGGTCCTTGCTGGTTATCTATCTTATATATAATAGTGTGAGTGTATTCATCCCAAGCTCCTGATTTATCCCTCCCCTTGGCTATTGTTAATAACGCTGCTATGAACTTTGGGGTGCATGTATCTTTTTGAATTAGAGTTTTCATCCTTTTCAGATATATGCCCAGGAGTGGGATTGCTGGATCATATGGTGACAGATGCTATACAGTTTCAATTTCTTTTTGTAAAATTAATGTATAGTTATTGTAAAAAAATTACAAAGAATAATTGTCACTTGAAATTCTACTCTTTAGGTAGAGATAATCACGATTAACACTGGTGAGCCACTCACTATTATGTAGTAGTATATATAATATTTCTGTGCTTGCTGTTATCTATCCATCTACATACAATTATATATAAATTGATTATACTATTTATGCTACTTTATAATCTGCTTTTATCAGTCAATAATATGACATGGCCATGTTTCTAAGGCCAATAAATGTATATTTATTCAAGAATGCATTGCATAAATATACCATAATTTATATAACCTTAATTTATAATTTATATAACCATAATTTATATAAATTCCCCTTTTGATGGACATTTAAGTTGTCCCCATATTTCAATATTATATGCAACATTGCAATGAGCGTCCTCATTAATACAATATTAAATTCTTGATGTCTGAGGCCTCTTTTCACCAAATTCAATATTTGAGGTAGAAAGAATCCATTAGATTCAGAAATGGTCACATCATTGCAAAGCTTCATAAAGTAAAATAATTTGAAATGAGCTGCTGTTATTATAAACCCTAGCTCCTGATCTTGGTGTCTTGAAGTTGAATATAATAAAATGTTTTCTTACATGGTTAGTGTCAATTCACATGAGTCTAAAATTCAGTGTCTAGGCCAGCACAGAGGTCCTTTTAAACTTATTATGCTATTGTCAACCTACAGTACTATGTTTTTAGAACACCTAGAAAATCATTTCCCCATAAATTTTCTTAACATTATAATTTGATAGTTAATCAGTCATCAATGCTCTGCAGATATAAAATTTAAATATTGAACATAGGGTATAATTCCTACTGCTTGGTTTTCAATGTCCACCAACGCAGGGTTGAGTTTGGTAGGAAACAAGAGAAAAATGAAAACTCATACTGTGGTTTGCTCAGTCATTTGGGCAAGCAGACTCTAAAAAAGTTTATAGAAATCCTTGCACTATGCTTATCATTCTCCAAAAACTTATTTCAATAACAAAGAATTTATTAAGGTCGGTCTCTTCATATCTCTCCCTCCCTGTGTATAATATTAGCTTCACTGTGTACACAAACATGAGTTTGAGAGTGTGCCTCTGTAGATGGATAGTCTAATGGTCTCTGGATGAAATGCACTAAATACAGAAGGTGTAAGGTGCTACTGGTATGTAAAATAGAATCCTAAAATTGTGAAGCAAATTCTATCCCAGGAACGCTAGGCACCAAACGGTAAACAAACATAAACAAATGAGCTTTAAATCATTCATTTCTGTTTCCAAGAATATTAAATCCAAGACTTAAAGGCTTCTTATTTCCTTCCCCCTTTTGGAGGCTGTCCTTCCTTGTCTACATTTCTTGATATATGTTGGCCTTCAAACATTCTACAGTCATAAAAATCTCAGGGAAACATTTCACCACTTGACAGACTGTTCTGAACTCGGCTAGCTTCGGGAGCCATGGGGTGCCATCTGTTTACTATGACTCCTTGGGTATCTGGAGGGCTCTCTTCCACTACAGGAATGATATCAAGGGCTCTGCAATGAAAGTGCTCACTCTTGGACCTCCCCAAACAACCAATAGTCTCAAGGACCTTCCTGTTTCCAGGAATCTCAATGGGCCCCCCTTTAGACTCTGTCAGCTGTTATTGGGGAATATGAGGACCAGATAAGAAGGCATCCGCAGTTGCCCTTCATTGGACCCTTAAGTCATATTCCTCAGGAAACAGACTCTGATGCAGAGATTTAAGTGCAGGACATGTATTTGGGTGTGTTTTGGTGGGGAGTCAACATGTATGGCGGAGTGAAGGAAGCAGAATTGGAAAGAGGGGGAGGTCAGACTTGGATGCAATTGTAGCAGAGGCCTCAGCCTACCCCTCAGTGAGCCCCAGAGCTAGGCTGGTTCTTCCAAGGTTGCCCCTGAATTGAAGCAAGGAGACCTGGACTTTGTACCTTTGCATCAACCAGTCACTGGATATAGGCTGCCCCTGGGAGAGAGTGTAACCTGATGGGAGGGTGCTCTTTTTTGTGACAGCAATTCCTGAATAATGTCTTAACCGTGAGCTACCAGCAGCCACATCCCCCAGCAGCTGGGGGATGAGTGCCTGCATCCTGAGGGGTGTTCTGGCAGGGCCCTAAGGCCTCTGCTACACTCTCCCACTCTCAGAAATTCCCTGATGTCCCAGGAAGCCAACTCCATATTCAAAGTTTCAGCCTGAAGAAATGACCACCATCTTTAGACATGGGAGGGGAGTAGGAAGGCAGGTATCACAGAGGGGCCCACAAGGTAAAGGGACCCTCAAATGCAGAGGCTCTGCAACTATGGACACAGTTACTACGAAATCTGCTGCACGAGGTTTTAAAAACCACCCTAGATTAAGGAGCATCACAGGGTCTGTGGTGAGGCTGCCCTAAATGAGTAGGATTTTCCTTGAGGCCATTAAATGGGAACCTACAACAGGATATCACCAGCATCATTTACACCTGAGGTTTCCTTAAATTTCCATATAGGTGTCCTGTCCATATGCTGGACCCCTCCCCCGATGTCACCAGCAGTACCTATAAACGTCAACAGCTTCCTGCCGCTTTCTTCTTGAAAATGCTCTCTGGACCCTGTATTGTTGAGCAGACTGGAGAAAACAGGGAGTTAATACCCCAGGATAGACCCTCAAATGATGATGAATGGAAGTTGGTGGATAAATATCCCAGCCACCTTCCTCTTGGTGACACAGTTCCAAAGCAGATCCTGCACAGAGGGTCCCTAGTTGTCTACAGTGGCGACCCCTCATTAATACGCCATTTACAGTTCCGGCTCTCCTTGTTCCCCTGACTCCCTCGTCCCTCTCTGGTTCCTGGGATTACCTCTAAATAAACAACCTATACTCAAATCTTTGTCTCTACATCCACTTTGGAGGAAACCCAACCTAACTGGATAAATGAAGGATATCTTCATTATTACTAATGAAGTCTCTAAAAGTTAGGTGTAAATATATCCTTGCTGGGCAAAAGCTATTGCCTTCTCCTCACATTCTCCAAAAATTCTAGAGAGTAAATGCCCTCTGGAGTCATCCTTTTTCTGACCCTTTACATGTGGAAAGGATGGATAGATGGTAAATAGATAGATAGATAGGTAGATAGGTAGATAGATAGATACATACATACATACATACATACTTAGATACATAGATACAGATGTCCTGATGTTTTTATGACTACTTTTGCCCCTTGTACAAAACCCTGCAAAATTTGTCTTCAGAAGAGATTCTGGCAGTGTAACATCTTTGATTTTGGCTGCCTCCCATCCATTCCCTGTCCTTCTGTTCATAACATTTTGGATTTCCTTTAAGGAAGTACCCCTGCCCACACTCAGTCCCTGTGGACTTAAAAGAGTGGACCCTCCTGAGCCACAGCCTTCCAGTTCCTCCAGAAGCAGGGGATCTGCAGCATCTTCCCCCTGTCTACATCCCACTGCCCCCCACCCATGGCTTCCTGTTGCATTTAAAATATAACTCAAACTATTTCCCTGAGTGCTCTAGAATGAATGGCTGTGTGCCCCCCAAATTCATATGTTGAAACCTAACACCCAATGTAATGGCACTAGGAAGTGGGGCCTTTAAGAGGTGATTAGGTCATGCGGGTGGAGTGAGTGAGATTAAAGCCCTTATACAAGGGACCCCAGAGCTCCCTCACCCCTTCTGCCCCACTGAGATCTCCCTCACCCCTTCTGCCCCACGGCCGTCCATGAACCAGGAAGCGTGTTCTCACCAGACACCAAATCTGCCGGTGCCTTGACCTCAGACTTCCCAGCCTCCAGAACTGTAAGGAATAAATTTCTGTTTCTTGTAAGCCACCCAGTCTGTGGTGTTCTCTGCCTTCTCACACCCTTGTCACCCCGGCTCAGTCTGGCTCTTCTCAGACTTGCCAAGTTCATCCTTGCCTTAGGCTGTTACAGTAGTACTGTACCTGGAAAATTCCTTTCCCAAGTCTTTATTCACCATTCCTTCTTTTTATTTATTTACTTACTTACTTACTTATTTTTTCTTGAAGTGTAGTTGATTAACAATGTCTTGCTAGTTTCAGGTGTACAGCACAGTGATTCACTTATACACATATATATTTATTCTTTGTCAGAGTCTTTTCCCGTATAGGTTATTACAAGATATTGAGTAGAATTCCTTGTGCTATACAGTAGGTCCCTGTTGATTATCTATTTTATATAGTAGTGTCTATCTGCCAATCTTAAACTCCTAATTTATCCCTCCCCCCACTTTTCCCTTTGGTAACCATAAGTTTGTTTACTGTGTCTGTGAGTCTCTTTCTGTTTTGTCCATAAGTTCATTTGTACTATTTTTTTAGATTCCATACATAAGCGATATCATATGATATTTGTCTTTTTCAGTCTGACTTCACTTAGTATGAAGGTCCATCCATGCTGCTGTAAATGGTATTATTTCATTCTTTTTTATGGCTAATATTCCATTGTATATAGGTACCACGACTTCTTTATCCATTCATCTGTCGATGGACATTTATGTTGCTTCCACGTCTTTACTATTGTGAACAGTGCTACTGTGAACATTGGGGTGCATGTACCCTTTCAGACCATGTTTTTCTACAGATGTATGCCCAGGAGTGGGATTGCAGGATTGTATGGTAACTCAACTTTTAGTTTTTTAAGGAACCTCCATACTGTTCTCAAACGTAATGTCACCTCCTCAGAGAAGCCTTCCATGACCACTCAACCTAAGGTAGCAAACCACTCAGCCACCAGCATCTAACCCTGTCTGATTTTTTCAAAACCCAGGAAGCATGAAATTATTTTGTTTATTGATTTACTCTTTTACTGTCTGACGCCCCTGCAATAATATAAGCTCGATGACAGTATGGTATCATTCTTGTTTGCTCTATTATCCTCAGCACCTAGAATAGTACTGAGAACATACAAGATATTCAATAAAAATACTTAATAAGTGAAAGAATGAGACATTTCCTGCTTATATAGCAAAACATAAGCTTTGAGAATAAAATATGAAACATCCAAAATACCTCAGTCATTGTTTTCAAACATCTTAAAATCAAAAGACAAAAGTATTAAGTAAACAGGGCACATCACAATCATTAAGATGACTCTAGGCTATCGGGTTTCAATCGTCACTCTGCATTGTCTGGAGATGTAAGATCTAAGGGTTCTACTGATTCCAAACTTCCTTCATACTATGGATTTCATTATTCTGGATTGAGTTATTTGCTGCTTCACAATGTTAAAATAATACCAGGCTAGTTAATAAAAATAATATAATGAAAGCAAGAAGTCAATGTTGCCATTCATTCCCTTTGATTTACAGGGGTCCCCTAGGTGGGGGATTGGAAGGCAGCTGATTTCTGAGTCAGGCAAAGAATTCCATCATAGTTATGGATACTTCAAGTCAAATCAGCAAAATGTACCATCCAAGGTAACCCATGAAATATGTTTTGCTAGATACTACCAGGCAAGGAGGAGGGAGAAACAGGTGTGCCAGAAAGGATATGTGTTGTTTTTGCAGGACAAAAAAGAGCAAAGGCTGAAAGATTTAGCCCATTGGAGCGATAACTTTGTGAACATGCAACGATTTATTTGACAGGGAAGAGGAGGACTGACCCCCTCCTCTACAGGATCAGCTCCTTGATTATAAACACTCAATAACATTCAGGTTGAAAATGCATTTTCTCCCCTTGCCTATACATTTCTGACGCTTGCTTTATTATTTCCTATTAGGAAATGCTATTTAATTCTGTCCACAGCTTGGCGACCTTTGTGTGGCTTCCCCACTTAGGAAATTTACAAGTAAATCACCAAGAAGTATGTACACATACACTTATAAAATATACATGTGCTTGTAAATGAAAATGCACCAAACGGCGAAAAAAAAAAAAAAAAGTGCTACAGGCATTGCAAAAACCGGGCATATGTGCATAAGAGGTGAGAGGCAGGTGTTTGGGAAATCTTCACATCATCCCAATATTTTTCTAATGGTTTCCATTTCCAATGCAAGGGAGAATTTGGAAAACATTAGCCACTGTGGTGTGCTCTGAGCAGTGACATGTAGCTGGCAACGTGGTGGGTGGGATTCCCCCCCACCTTTTTTCCCTCTAACAAAGAAATAGGGTGAGTTTATTAAAGCATAAATGCCATTTTCATCCTGCAATGATAACTGCACGGCTGGGATCCCCGAGGTACAGAGGCAGTCAAAGCAAACAGCTGTGCCACCTCCTTGTAACTGTTGTACGCCCACCACACAGCTCCGAGGGGAGGAGCGGGTCAAAGAGAGCCGTAAAGAGGACGGGGAGGGGTGGAGGACCTCTCTGAGCTTGCTCCCCGCAGCCCAAGGGAAAATCCCGCCCTGCGGAGGGTAGGTATTGTGTGTGCGCGGCTCGGAGCGCTGGGCATTCTCCAGCAGCTCGTCTCCTATAAACCACCTACTGAATTTTTACATTCTCCAGTCACACAGACCAAATCAGCGTTTAGCAAATTAACACAACGCTAAATAAAAGGCCTATCAACCAACCTAGCAGGCAGCGTGTCGGTGATTCTGGGTGGCGGGGTGGCGATAACTGCCGTTTGGGTGGCAAGTGGTTGCTTCACCATCCAAGGCTCTTTGCGGAGCTGGGGAAGGATGCGGCGCTCTGGCCAAGCTGTTATTAGGTTATCTTTGTGGAGCCTATCGGTTGCTCCATGCCTGCCTGAGTCAACAGAGTATGTGGGGGTCTGAGGAGGGGAAGCTCCCACAGAAGGAATCTGATCCCTGCTTTGCGACATGTAGGGGCAAAGAGCTCCCCTCTCTTGTCACTCAGCTGCCTAGTCAGACTGCAAGATGCAGGCAGTGGAAAGAACACCCTCCCTTGGCAAGCCTTCCTCTCTACCTCTTCTGTGCTTAAGGGCAGTTCCTAGGAGGACACCTGTTAAGTGAAAAGTGAGAGAAGGGAAAACCTGAGAATATGCCTTTCTTCTGAAACACTGGCCACCACTTTCCTGGAAAGGCTCCCAAATACACAAGGCTCCAGCCTGATCTGTTCATCCCTTGTGACCAACTCCATGCCTTGTGAGATGCCACTGCAGCCCAGGATCCGGATGAGACAATGTTAAGTGGCCCCAAGTGGGAATTGAACCTACAGTCTGGAACTCAGTGGTAACACGTGCTAATCAACTAAGACCACGCTGGCCTAAGACATTATCCTTGAAGCTCTGTCCTCCACACCACGGATATCACTGACTTTCTTCCGCTCCGGTGTTCTATCCCCATGGCCACCTCCTTCCATCCAGTGGCTCCTCTACAGCTTATCACATATATATGATAGAGTCTCTCCATCTTTAAAAATTGCCTTCATTTCTTCAACACCATTCATTGCAGGCCTTCTCTGTGCCAGGCATTGTTTCAGAGAGATGTGAGCGGTTATATTACATGGGATATATCAAAGGAATAAAATGGTCAAGGATCCATGCTTCAGAAGAGGTTATATTCTAGCAAGAGAAGACAGACAATGAGCAATAAACACAATGTATTAAATGGTAAATGTGATGCCAGGCAGAGTAAGAAGGAAGCAGGATTACTATATGATCCAGCATTCCCACTCCTGGGCATATATCCAGAAAAGACGAAAATTCTAATTCAAAAAGATACATGCACCCTCAATGTTCATAGTGGCACTATTCACAATAACCAAGACATGGAGGCAACATAAATGTCCATCGACAGAGGAATGGGTAAAGAAGATGTGGTACATTCTTAAAATTGAATACTACTCAGCCATAAAAAAGAACAAAATAATGCCATTGGCAGCAACGTGGATGGACCTAGAGATTATCATACTAAGTGAAGTAAGTCAGACAGAGAAAGACAAATATCACATGATATCACATATATGTAGAATCTAAAAAAAAAGTGATACAGATGAACTTATTTACAAAACAGACTCACAGACATAGAAACAAACTTATGGTTACCAAAAGGGAAAGGCTGGGGGAGGGATAAGTTAGGAGTTTGAGGTTAAGAAGATACACACTACTATATATAAAATAGATAAACCACAAGGTCCTACTGTACAGCACAGGGAACTATATTCAATATCTTATAATAAGGGAAAAGAAATATATCTGAATCACTTTGTATACACCCGAAACTAACACAACATTGTAAATCAACTACATTAAAAAAAAAAAAAAAAGAAGACGAAAAAGAAGGGAACAGGAGTGCAGAGGTTGTGCAAGTGGCCATTTTCAAAGATAAGTCAGGATTCTATTCACTGGGAAAACAAGACTTGAAGGAGATGAGTGACTGGGAGGATGTCTGGGAGAAGAATGTTCCAGGCAAAGGAACAGCCAGGGCTGAGGCAAGAGCAGGCCTGGCATATCAACAGGAAAAGCCGTGTGGCTGGAGCGAGTTAGGAAGGGGAAAAGTCACAGCACCTGAAGTACCTGAAACAGATTACGTCAGACCCCATCACCTCCTCTGAGGACTTTGGCTTTGATGCTGAGAGGAGTGAGGACTCCAGCAGGGTCCCAGGAGAGAAGTGACATGATCTGACTCATGCATCAGAAGGGGCTTTGTGGCTCTTATGGGCAGGGTAGCAAACCCAAAGTCCCCTGTGGTTATTGACAGCTATCCCCTGAGAGCCTATCTTCTTGAAGACATTGTCTCCACCCATGACCTCCATTTTCTTACCTCCCATTCATTCCTCCATCTGCCTTCCATACCCACCAATCCTGACAATGATCCTTTAGTGGGAAAATCCAAAGTCAGCCTTTTTGTCCTTACTTTCCCCATAATTTTGATAATCTATCTCTCCTCCATGAAACCTTTCCTTCCTCGATTTTCTCAGACACCATTCTCATCTTTTTTCCTTTAATCACCTTCTTTCTCAGCCTGGTTCTCAGAAGTCTAGGCTGCTCTGTTTACTGTATTAGGTCCTCTTCTCATTAGATACACTTTGGGGGGAGGCAATTCCCTTCTCTTCCAAGAGTTACAATTCCACTGTTATGCTAATGACTGCTAAGTTTTTAATTTCCATCCCCAGTCCTGCTTCTGACCTCCAGACCCATATACACAACTGCTCACTGGACATCTCAACTTGACAGTGGAGGTCCCCAAACTTCTCTTTAGGAGAGGTTTAGAAACAGCACTCTAGTGGGAAGGGAAGGACTGGGTAGTATAAAAACTGCCTTTGTACAGCATTGTTTTGACTACAGCTGTGTATGTATTAAGAGTAGGAGTAGGGCTTCCCTGGTGGCACAGTGGTTAAGAATCCGCCTGCCGATGCAGGGGACATGAGTTTGAGCCCCGGTCCGGGAAGATCCTGCATGCCACAGAGCAACTAAGCCCATGCACCACAACTACTGAGCCTGCGCTCTAGAACCCATGAACCACAACTACTGAGCCCGCGTGCCACAACTACTGAAGCCCGTGTGCCTAGAGCCTGTGCTCCACAAGAGAAGCCACCGCAATGAGGAGCCCGTGCACCACAACGAAGAGGAGTCCCTGCTCTCCGCAATTAGAGAAAGCCCGCGCACAGCAACGAAGACCCAACGCAGCCTAAATAAGTAAATAAATTTATTAAAAAAGAAAAAATAGTTGGGCTAGCCAAGTAGAAAGCTAATGGAAGTTAGAAGAAGGCTATGAGCCACTCCAAGCTACTTGTGGGCACCACTGCTGACATTTGGATATCCATATATATTCAAAACTCTGTGCTCACAAATCTTAACCACTCATCCCATGTCCCCCTATCTCAGGGAATGGTACTTCCATCTAACTGGTCATCCAAATCTCAAACTGGGAATCTTCTCTAGTTACTGAGTATAACCTCCTCCACCCCAGGTGTTTCTTCTGGGTCATGAACACTGCGATTAGCCTCAATCCTCCTTGGGACCCTGGTCACTCAACCCAGCCTTCAGGCTCCAAGGACTTGGCTTCACGTCCTGCCCTCTCAGCAACTAGCTGGGGTCCTGCTCCAAACCACAAAATTATCCTGAATCTCCATGATGCCTCTCATACAATCTCAAGTGTTATCACTGCCCAGAAAATCCTGCTTCTGTGTCTTGCTCATGAGATCAAATCTTCTTGGACACTGACTCCTGTCTAGAGCAAGCCGCCTTCTCCCGACACTGTCAGATGGGCTGCTGACCACTCCCTTCAAGGGCCAGCTCTGCACACGTGTAAACTCCAAGCCGCTGCCTCTTCCCTATGGCTTCCTCCGAAGTCTTAGCACGTGCCTCACCCCAGCCAGCTTCTCAATTAGTCCAGCTTGTGTTAGTCAGGGAAGAACAGACTATTTGTAGCAGAATAATCCAGAGGAAAGTGTAACACAACAAAGGCTTAATTCTCATTCATGCCAGACTCAGAAGTGTGTCAGGGAGTTCTGCACAGTGGTCTTTCAGATGGCAAATCAAGAACCCAAGCTACTTCCCCTTTGCTGTTCCATCATCTCCAGCATGGGTTCTCTAAAATTGCCAAAGCAGGAAAGGTGAAAGCACAGAGAACATGTACATTCTTGTAACTGCCTCAGACCAGAATTGAAATGACACTCCTATTTACATTCTGTTAGTAAGAATTAGCCATATAATCTCACCTATCTGCCTCGGGGATGGGAAATAAAGCAGACATGGGTGTTTGGTGAGCACTGATTAATATTATTTCATAAATGTTTATTTCAGGAAGCTAAACATTATCTTTAGGGTCTGAAAGAGCTTAAAAAAATTGTTTTTAGATAAAAATACAAGAACCTTAGGTTGATCTAAGAGTCATACCCATCTGCATCTAACAGGGGAGTAAACAGAGGGCTGACTTGACGGCACCTCTGCGTGGGTTCAGGCTTGGCAATCACGTAGGATGCTGACCCATGTAGAGAGAGTCGGCTTTGGTAGATGTTTGCTGATGGTGGCTTGTTTATATTTAGGGTGAGACAGTAATTGATGGCTGTCTGACAAACTGGCAGAAACCATACAGACATTCAGAAAAGTTCATTACAAAACACACACTTAAATACACCAAGATTCCTTGTGACTTCTTCCCGCCTGCAATATAATTAAATAAAGCTTTATCTGAACATTTTACTTGTATGCATTAGGGACCCCGACCAGGGCTCTCTTCTTCCCAGGACGTTAATAGGCTCCTATCTCTTTGCGCTAATTGAGTTTCCTCATAGGGCCACATGGACAGCAGCTAGAAAAAGATGGGAGGTCAGATCTGAGATGCTATGGGATGGTTCTGGGTTCCTAAAGGTCTCTGCATGACCTCAGATCTTTGGGCCTCAGATTCATAAGTGGAGGTTTGAAAATCTCATGTGTTCTTACTAAGTGATCTTATCCATGCACAGAGTAAAAACCATCAAAGGCTCCTTAGGGCCAGCTGAATGAGAGGAACAGCCCAGGTGTTAAGCACACACACCACCCAACTCTACTTGATTATAGTCAACAGCAGTGATTCTCAAAGGTAAGCAGGCATCAGCTTCACGTGAGGGCTTGTTAGAGTGCAGATTGCTGGGCCCAGCCCCAGACTGTCTAACAAGTTCCCAGGCAGTACTAATGCTGCTGGCTCAAGACCACACTTTGAGAACCACTGGTTAAGAGGAAGATGGGCTCACTGTGCTACTAGACTTTCCCAAGAGAAACCAGAAATCTGGATTTATATATGAAATCTTACAATTTTTAAAATCTTGGCAGCAAATTCAAAATTATTTTTAAAACACTCTCTGAGCCAGTCTTTGAGCTAAATTTTCCCTTTAATCTGCCAGTTCACAACTCTACCATAAGCCTTGACCAAGGAATCACACACACACACACACGAACATGCACACGCATGCACACACCTACACACCTTTGTATGCGAAGATGGCACTTCTACCAGGTATCCTACTTTGACCCCTGTCCCTTAGGAGCTACATTTGCCTCGACACAGATCACAATCCTTATAATTATTTTACTTTTGACATTCCCAAAATAAGTATCACAAACCCTTGTAAATGTTGCCAAGGAACACACACTTGAAAGACATAGCTTTTATTTGGACCAATTTTTAGAAACATGAACTGTAAACATTTCCACCTAAAACATCCTATATTCATGTTTCTATATGCACTAGTTTCCGTGTAATTTCACAGGCATTTATTGGGCACACTTATGTGCGAGATACTGTGTCAGGTATTGATGATGCAGAGGTAGCCAGCCTATGTCAGCTCTGTCCAGTTCTGGGTTCCATGGCATCTAGATTTGGAAAGAGGGGAGGGCAAGTAGCAGACATGACTCCAGCCTTTGTTTGTTTTATACACATTGGGTTCCATTAAAGAGTTTATTTGAAGAAATGTCCTCAGCATAAAAATTTTGACCATTCATTTAAACAGTGAGTAAGCAAATTAAATACTTTTAATTCCTTCTCTTAGATGGATCCAAACTCTCCAGGCCATTTAGTCTCCTTAATATGACTTAGATTTTGAAGGACAAACCATGCAAAATAATTATTTCTAATATGGGAAAACCTGGGTTATAATTCTGACTATTCTAACCAGACTATATCAAAATATGATAGAATTATTTTTATTCCATTTGGAAGACAGAGAACACAAAATTATGGTAGGCGCTTCCAGCTTGATGTCATCATACTACATACAGTTACACTTGTTCTGGACAGGAAGTTCAAATAGGTAGTGACTGTAATATATATTTCAGAGTGCTTGCTTCAAGTATGGTCCAGGATTACCCCAGTATATGATTCCTGCCTCCTCAATTCTATTCCTGAGCTCAACTTAAGGGAAAATTTTGCCATGATAAACATCCAAGGACACATTGTGGCAACATGTGAAAGTGTCTAAATGAGTAGAAATGCTGTCTTGTCTTTTAAAAAGGGCATTTGATCAACTCGGTCTGAATCATAGAGTCCTAAATTACATTACTCTTTCTTCATCAATTAAAATATGTAATTTCTGGGTAATGGTCCCTCTTATCTATGCTTTCCTCTAGACAGATAAAACTACAGAGACACAACAAAGGGATGGATCTGACGGTATGAAGTTCACATTCACAAAAATGTGTTTTTATTGCCTCTGCCTGGACATTTCTATGCCCTCCTTTAGGCAGAGAAATCTTCCCTCCTTTGTAGAAACGCTTCTGTTGAAATGACAAAAGAACCAGAAGCGAGACCTTTGAAGCCCAGAGTCAAGTGTAAAGGAGTGAGAATGAGGTCAGCAAGGGTAGAGATTAGAGCCCCTCTGGGAACAGATGAGCCTTTATTATTCAATACCCTGTCCCTGGAAACTAGCCTCTTATGTCGCTGGGACCATCTCTCCCTGCAGCCCTCCTGCCCTGGCTGGGGTGAGAGACTCCGAAGCCTGTGTGTTAGTCGGTGTGCCCCTAACTGCAAGAAGAACCAAAAGTATGGAAAAGGGCCTTGGTGATGCCCCACTTGGAGGAAGGAAGTCCCCTAAGGTTTGGAAGACATAACATATGTGCCACTGTGACTGTTCTGATTGTATCCCATTTGGAGGGGAAGGAAAAAATATCTCTTGCCATCAGAGGATGTCCAGGAAGAAAAATCATAATTTGTAATGAATCTTTAACCTATTTAAAGTAATTAAAGATCGACTCCATATGTGAGAGGGAGTCTTTGTCTCTTTACTCTCCTAATTAGTCCCTCTTCTCCTCTGCCGTTTTGATCACTGCTGTGCTCAGGATGCCTCCTAGAATTTGCTTCCCTGCAGTGATGAAAGGGTGTTGCTTTTGGCACACCTCCAATTGTCTCCTTGCTTCAATCAGTTCCTCCTTTTCCCCTCCAAACCCCATCCCCATCTCTTCTGTCTGGCGAGTCAGCTCACACCTCCCCCCACAGGCCGGTTAAACCTCCACCTTTTTAGACACCGTAGAGTCCACTTAGCACAAGATCCTGATGACCATTTGGAGCCAAGAACTTAAACAAACATTAAGAAAATGTCAATTTCAAAATGTCAAAATGTAAAAGGCACACAAACCCCTTTGCCTCAGTAATCCCACTCCTAAGAACTTAGCAGTTGTTCAGAGATGTATGTGTGACACATTGTAGCATGTTTGCAATATCAAAAGTGGAAACAGTTGAAACACCCATCACTCTAGATAAACTCTGCTCTCATCACACACTGTACAGACCTTAAAAAGACGGGACAGCTCTTATGAAATGATTTGGAATGATCTCCAGGATACGTGGTAAAGGGAAAAAAGCAAGGTGTAGAACACTATGTAAATAATCATAAATATGAAAAAATAAAAGGTGTGTCTACACATATATATGAATAGACCACCTCAGTAAGGATACAAAAGAAAATTGATAAAAGGATTCTCCTCTGGGACATGGAATTGAGGGGCAAGGAAAAGTGGGAGAGAGACTTCTGTTTTGCCTTCTTAACTATTTGAATTTTGGAACCATGTGTGAATCACATACACAAAAGCAAATAACTTAACTGACAATTAATTCATATGCATGGCCCGAGATGGCCAACAGGGAGCAGCCTCATAATGAAGGCTTTCCCACTGTGGTAGAGCCCTGATATGACTCTGTGAGTCTAATTATCTGGACTACACTTCAATGTTTCTGATAAAACCCTTCAAGGGACTCCAACAGTGAATACTGAGCTTGGATATCCTAAACACAATGCTAAGAGTACAAAATGAAGATCTCCATCTGTGTTTGCTAAAAGACAGCCTGAGATAGAATGTTGATGCTTTATTTGGAAGGTGACGTCCCAGGAAGGGAAGAGTGATGAAAAGGGGTGTGAGGCAGGGATCGCTGGATGCAATCCCAGACGGTACATTACCACGTGAGCCACAGCTCAAGACAAGCCTTGAAAGAGACACTGCTGGGTGCCCAGAAGATAAGGGACCTATTCGGACAGGCTTTGCAGAGAAACCATTCGCAGTAAGCCCATCAGATGGAGGCAAGAAGAGGAATTCATCTGCTCACCTCCCTCCTGCCTCCCTCTCTGTTGCATGAGTTTGCTCCATGGGGAGACAGCCCCCCTGCACTTCTGGGAGTATCATCCGGCTCCTTTAGCAACTGCTCTGGAAGTCATATTAAGCACGGCATTTCACTGGAGCCCAGAAGTGGTGGAAGGAGTGAGAAAGTCTGGCTGGCAGCTCTTGGTCTCAGGCATCAGCACCACAGGGACCCATAATGGAGTCTGGGGGCTGTGGCAGCAGAGCAAGTGATTTGGGGGCCAGATGGCAGGTTAGCCCAAAGAATCTGATGAGGAATGTAAGGTGCATCTGCTACCGTGAGCAGAAAACTCTTTTTGCCCTCAAAGTATTTTGCAGAAGGAGAGAAGCTGACACTCCCCTACAAGTGAAAGTGTAAAGTGCTTTCAAAGAGAAATGCTCTGTGCCTTAGACTGTTAGGGCTGCCGTAACAAAATACCACAGACTGGTGGCTTATAAACATCGAAAATGTATTTCTCACAGTTCTGGAGGCTGAAAGTCCAAAATCAAGGTACCAGCGTGGCGGGGTGAGGACCCTCTTCCAGGTATCAGAGTTCTTGTTGTGTCCTCACATGGTGGAGGGGGCTAGGAAGGTTTCTGGAGCCTCGTTTATAAGGGCACAAATCCCATTCATGACTTAAGACCCTCCCCAAGGCCACACCTACTAATACCTACTATCATCTTCGGGGGTTAGGATTTCAACATATGAGTTTGGAGGACACAAACATTCAGCCCATAGCACACTGTATGTTAGCTTTCACTACATAACAAGCCACTCTGAAAACTAGGGGCTGAACGCAAGAACCATTTAATTATTACTCACAAGTCTGAGTGTTGATGGGGGCTGGATGAACTTCCATGTATGGAGGTGGGAAGGCTGTCAGTGTGTGCTGGCTGTCAACTGAGGTCTCTCTTATCCTCCAGGAGGCTAGCCCTGGCTTCTTCACATAGTGGAGGTTACAAAGCTCCCAAGGGCAGCAAGACAGGGCAAGGCCCATTGTGCAAGCACTTTTCAAGTCTTTCCTTGTATCACATTTGCCAGTGTCGCATTGATGAAAACAAGCCATGTGGCCAAGACCAGGTTCAAGGAATGGGAAGATAAAATCCACCTCTTGATAGGAAAAGTGGGAAGTTATATTGCAAAAGGATATGCATCCAGGGATGGGAAGAATTTGGGTCCATTTTGCAATCAACCGCAATCTGCCAAGTACTCTGGCAATGAGGACTGTTCCCTTCATCATTGCCTTTCCTAAACAGGGCTGAAGAAAGTCATTTCCTGATCACCTTTATCACTGGAAGGTCAATTTCCTATTTTTCCTAAGTGACTATTTTGGATGTTTTCACAAAGAGGCAGAAATCCTAAAGATAGCAGGCAGCTCTCTCCTTCTTCACAAGACCTTGATAATTCACAATTCTGTCATTCAACCAGATGTTCAGAACACATGACCTCATGTTGGACTCCTTAGTCATAAAGAGTTTACAGGATGATTATTTACATCAGTATGATTAGTTATGCTCATTCTTACTGATGGAATAACTAACATTCTGGCAATTTGCACAGAATTTTATGAGAAGTCTATTGTAGTCAGCCTCAAATGACTAAAATGCCATAGATACAAAGAATACTGTTCCTCTCCTCTCTGTTAAGAGAAAATGAGAATCTTTCACTGTGCAAAAGCTAGGCAAAGACCCTGAAGTTGACCATCACCTTGAGAAGATTTGGTGTGATTGACACTCTGAGAAGCCTCTCCTTCTAGGCACTAATTTCTCTTCAATCCAAGTAAACTGGCTCAAGCGCTCAAGCCAGAGCTTCGTGATTTGAGCATTCCTCAGTATAGTTCACTGAATCACTGAAGATACTGCCTCGTTCTTAATCAACTTATTACTCTTTTTTTTTAATTTTTACATCTTTATTGGAGTATAATTGCTTTACAATGGTGTGTTAGTTTCTGCTTTATAACAAAGTGAATCAGTTATACATATACATATGTTCCCATATCTCTTCCCTCTTGCGTCCATCATATTACTCTTAATTTTTTAATTGAGCAATTTATTAAATAAGTATTTTAAATAATTATTTTTCATTGATTGCTACAACTAAAATGATATAAAATTTAAAACACTATTTGATGACCATTTGTAGGCATAATTCGTTATCTAAATAATGATGCTCTTCAATTTTGAGCTATCTCCTATGCACCTAGATGATCTGCATAGAGTCACCATGATGGAATGGGGGTGGAGGAGAGAGGGGACTAAATACAGATTCCCTTCGTTCCAATCATTCTGATTCAGAAGATGTGGGATGAGGACAGATACGCAATCTTAACAACCATCACAGGAGATTCTAACATCCACTAAAATTGGAAAAACACTACCTAGGGTTTGTTAATGGCTCTAGTGAGTGTCAAATTTTCAGGGAAAGTTTACATCAAAAGTTATTTATATATAAAATAGGTAAACAACAAGGACCCAACGATACCGTATAGCGCAGGGAAGTATATTCAATATTTTGTAGTAATCTATAATGGAAAAGAATCTGAAAAAGAATATATATATATATATAAAACTGAATCACTTTGCTACACACCTGAATCTAATACAACATTGTAAATCAACCATAGTTCAATCAAAAGAAAAAGGAAAAAAAAGCTCTTGCAATTGTCTTCCACATAGACTGTGGTTTCTTTTGCAAGATAAATTTCTTTTATATATATATTCTTTTTCATATTTTTTCCATTATGGTTTATCACAGGATATTGAATATAGTTTCCTGTGCTATACAGTGGAACCTTGCTGTTTATCCATTCTTGCATCTGTTAATCCCAAACTCCCAATCCATTCCTCCCCTGTCCACCCTCCCCTTTGACACAAGTCTGTTCTCTATATCTGTGAGCCTGTTTCTGTTTCACAGATAAGTTCATTTGTGTCATATTTTAGATTCCACATATAAGTGATATCATATGGTATCTGTCTTTCTCTGTCTGGCTTACTTCGCTTAGTATGATAATCTCTAGGTGAATCCATGTTGCTGTAAATGGTATTATTTCATTCTTTTTTATGGCTGAGTAATAGTCCACTGTATATATACCACATCTTCTTTATCCATTCATCTGTCAATGGACATTTAGGTTGTTTCCATGTGCAAGACAAATTTCTAACTGACTGCTAAAAAATTATCAAGTTATTGGAGGAAGGAGTCCAGCTGTATTTCCGAGTTTCCTTGTTTCTCTTTTCCCTCCTAATCTTAGCAGGAAGAAGAGAAAAGAAGAGTGGAGAGGAAGGGAGAGGGGAGGGGAGAAGAGGAGAGAGAGGGGAGAATATGTTTTGTCAAGTATAAATTATCTAACCCTCTCTGGACTTTGTTTCTGATCCATTGCTTAATCTCTGTTCAGTAGGTCTCCTAACAACTACATGCAGTTTCTCTTTATACAGATGGTCACGAGCTTAAGTCAGGGGCTGTCAAATCCAGTTGTGAACCATAATTACCTGGGATCTCACCTCAAACAGACTGTTCTTAAGCTCAAGCACATATAGTTTTATAAACTTCCCAAGTTATTAAAAAATGTAATCAGATTTGGCAACATTCTTAAATCCAACCCAGTTCCAAAAACTTAATGTTAAATATTACATGTAATGAGTTCATAACAAGGTGATTTTTCCAGTAAGATGTTTGGCTCCTATAAGCACTCCAGAATCCAGACATAGAAAGTTATATCAAACCAAGGTTATACAGCCTGAGATTTCAAATTAATTTCTTACATATTCTTCACAAGTTAAATCTACATTCCATCAGGAGTAAGAAACAGAAGGGAAACATTATTTTCGAGGACTCTATCCTTAACAATAACATTTTCTTCTACCTCCTTGTGGTATCAAGTATGTTCATGGATTTTGGAATAGGACCACCTGGATTCAAATCCCTAATCTCCCATTTACTTTGTCAATTATATTGGCAAAGTATTCAAATTCTCTCAGCCCATTTTCTTATCCATAACACACAGATTTTAATATCAAAACCTGTTAGGAATCCTTTGGTTGTCAGATTGAGAAAACCCAATTCAACTTAAATGATGAACGCAAGTTATTGGGTGAAAACACTAAAAGTAGAGTAGGCTTTAACTGAGGCTTAATCTAGCTGCTCAGTGAAATTGACAGAGTTCTAATTTCTTCCAGTTTTTCTTTACTGCCTTCTTTGGTGCTACTTTTACCCAAGGCTGACTCCCCTCAGCAGCTTCCATGCTTCCACAATCATATTTAACACAAAAAGAATGTCTCTCCAGACATTTTCGCAGAACATCCAGGATCCCTCTGTAAATTTCTCCTGCGATCTAATTTGTCCAAACTAGGTCACATGATCATCCTTAACTAATCACTGCAGCTGGGATTTGTTGATTGGCTTCAGTCTACAAGAGCTTATCCTGGAGATGGGGATGGGATCTGTGTCCCCCAAAGCATTGGGGATATCCTTGGGGAAGAAATGAAAATCTGGGTACTATTATCAACAGAAAGGGAGAGAGAATCTGGGTGCCCTAAAATAAAAAACATTCACTACCTTTCTACATAGGCATTTGTGAGGATTACAGAAAGTAATCTACCTAAAACATTAGTGGCTGGCACATGGTAATCAGTAAAAGTTTACTATGATTATTACTATTCTTATTACTACTGTCAACACCAATGAATGCGCCCAATGCATGGCAATGTTATTAAGGCCTGAATATCACCCAGAGAATATGGACATCTGCTTCTCATTTGTGGAAATGATGGAGGGGAACTTCATGCTTAAATCTCATTGAAGCATGCTTTTCTTAACCACATGTGGTTAAGCGTAATTGTTGAGCATGACAAAGTACGAAAGTTCTGGGAAACACTGACCGCCTGTCCGTGTTCATAAAGCTATGTTTCACCACCAGAAAGGATGCCTTTATCCTTGCTCTGGACATCCCTTTGTAGAATTCCATCTAAGATCCCATTCTATAACTGCCATGAAAACGGGACCTGCACACAGAGGCCCATGTTGACTTTCACATCCTGTAGGCAAAGAATGTGAAAAACTGATCTGATTTAGTCACAACTCTAACCTTTGAAATGCACTGCCTTTGCTAGCCATTCCCTTTCCTTGTGTTTTTACACTATAATAAAGGAGGTAGAGGTATGAGTTGGTGAAGTGAGAAGAGTGAAGAGGAAATTTGGACAAGTTGTAACCATCCATGCCCAAACATTCTGTGTAGGCAGGCTGGCCCATTTAAACCAAAGCAAATCTAAAACTGTCCTGAATTAGAAAAGAGCAAGGGTTCCCACGGATTGCTCATGTACTCTGCTCCAGTCAGTGTGGACTTGTTTCTTTCTACTAAAGCATAGAAGAGGCATAACCAAGGGGCCAAGTGTGAGTTACACTCCTCTGCAACAACCAGGGCCCCACCTACATCCTCCAGTGGTCATTTGCTTGGGTTGAGGAAGAGAGTACCTAAGAGGAAATAATCCCTGCCTATTGCTGGGACCCCCCGAAAGCCTTGCCATGTGGTTTCTACAAAAATCCTTTCATCCCTCTGTGCCTTTGTCCTGTCAGCCATGAATGAGGCACCCTTCTCACAGTAGAAATTATTTCCAAATAGAACATTCTACACCAGCGCTTCTTGATTGAGTGTGTGCCAGTAAAACCCAGGAGAGGGCTTTAAAATTTTAGATGCTGGGACCACACCCCACAACTACCAAATCAGAATTTGTAAGGGAGAAACATGTATATATATGCATATGACACGTATATATATATATATATGACCTTTAAAGGCATTTCTTATAAATATATCCTCAGTTTAAATATAAATCACTATAAAAGTAATGTAAGAGGCCCAAGTATTATAAACATGCGTGTTCCATAAAAGAGAAATTCTATACATTTCTTATTTGACTCCCATTAAAAAAGAACTAGTCTGCTTTTAAATTCTTTTACTTTATTGTACCCCTAAAATGGCTAATAATAAATTGATTCCATAAATGGAGAATTCCAGGATTAAATCCTATGTAAAAAGATAAAAGCACAGGAAGGATGTACCTTATTTATGTGTTGCCTAAGGTTATATACCTGTCAAAGAGGTGATATCCCTTTACAAAAGAAACAAAGAAAACAATAAGTGGGATATGTTGGCTCTTATTAGACTAAATACAATTAAGAGCAGGCTTTAAAAAAATCATACTCTTTTCATTAGAGAGAGAAAGCTTCAGACCAAAGAAAGAAAAAGGAAAAGGAAAGCAGGAGCATTAATTCTGATCTCCTAATTTAATTCAGATATATAGTAATCCAGAGGGGACTGTATTTTAAAAATTAGCTACAATGTGTGAAGTGCACTAATTCCACTTTATAAAAGTTTTGTTTTATTTGAATTACAATGAAAAGGAAACCAAAAAAAGGGTGGGAAGGAAATCTTTGCTAATATTAATTATTAATGATACGCTAAATTTTAGAGAGAGGGTAGGCATAAATGTGTAAATGATAATTTCTTGACTCTTATTTGTAACTGTGTACATGAAAATTCTATCTTTTGGTGTGGTCTACGTTATACACCGCAGTTTTTGCAAGCAAATTAGAAACAGATAAGCCACAAAAATCAAATGACTACAGGTTGATCTATTTTGATGTGAGCTCTTACAAAGAAAAAGTGGACCATTTTCCCAAAAGATGTTCTTGATGTGTAAGATCCCACTAAGCCTCTCCTGTTCCAATCAGAAGGCAAGTCCTAGAAAAGAATGGAGATAATATTACCTTCCCCCATTCACGTTATCAGTTAAAGAAAAGCAGCAAAAGTGAATTCAACATATTGCAAACATTTATCACCCCACACGGGTGTGACTATGCACTCTTCTACTTGAAGAAGAGTTGACTAATCACTGTGTTTTATCATTCAGGCTATGACTATCTTTACCCAGCAGGGACGTCACAAAAAAGAGCCAGCATGAAAGAGACAAGACAACTGAGGAAGAATACAGAAAAAATGTGACATTCCTGGAACAAAGAAGAGGACAGGATTAGAGAAATCTAATTAGAACACGAGGTCAGCATTTCCCTAAGTGTGTTCTCTGGAATGCTTGTCCCAGGAGAGGCTCAACCAGTAATAGGTTCCATGGCCACATGGGTTGGAGAAACCTTGCATTATCTCTCCCCTACTTTCCTTGGAGATTCACAAGAAGATGATATTCTTGGTTTAAGCCAAGTGACTCACAAATTTATTCAGCTGTGGAACTTTTTAGACCTCCTGGCACCCACAAATAGTCCACGGAGCTAGTGTTCTGTAGAACACACAGTAACCACTAAAGCCGCCAACATAAGACTGGTGCTTTAAGGTAGCCCAGGAAAGGAACAATGCTTCAGAGGTCAGCTGAAAATAGGGATTTTCATGGTTTTCCATTTCTGTGGCAGACAATGGCATGTGTATGGAAGGAAAGGGGCAAGGCCATGTTCTCACATGAAATTCCACACATGAAATGAGTGTTATTGAAAAATTCAAGAATTCTCAACTTGAATTCAACTAAAAGAAGAAGAGATGTCAAAGACACGTCACCCCCCCCCTTCTACTTTAAAAGATGAAATATATTTGGACTGTATTTCACCATCACAGTGGAGGAGGAAAAGAATGTGCACACACCAGAAATGTTAGAGTACTAATGTACGTTAGCATCTTTGATGCTCCAGGCTTTTGGTTGTTCCCTCTGTGTGGCTAAACTCGTAGTCATCATAACAATTTTGTAAGTGAACATTATTATCCCTATTCAGACTTCAAAGGGAGTCGGTGAACTTTCACTACTTTGTGAAGTATTATGGAAAGGTGAAAAAATATGGGCAAGAAAGAAGCAGAAAAATAGGAAGGAAAATTCCTAACTTTGCATAAAGAGGGATGCAGAGAGGCATTATCCACTCCGGGAAGGAGCAAGGTTGCAGAGGTTATGAAGAAGGCATGCTAATAGCCCACCACAGCAAGGGGTTTTGCAATGCACTGGTGTATCACCACTCAACCTAAGTAACCCGTACATGGAAGATGCTGCATGATGAGTTAATCCCCAGGGCCTTCTTGCAGTATCACCATCAAGTCTGTTTTACTAGTCAGTCAGTCAAAGCATGAGGAGGGGAAGAAAGGTCAGGACTTCCCTGAACTCACAACAAATCAAGGACAAACCCAGGACTGGATGGCTGATAATAACTGAACGTAAACTGTAGGAATCCAGTGTTATGTGGTGGGTCTAGGAGACTTGAGGAGTGAAGAACTACTCATGACTAACAAAATAATCAAGACGGTACGCGGAGGGGAAAGCAATAAAAGAAAAGATGGCATGGGGAAGCAGGATCAGACTTTTCCACATTCAGTGCAATCTCATGTGGAATCTCTAAGGACAGTCATTACTGAATGGACCCCATTTCTCCATCTATCAGTGAGGAAGTCTTACGCTGCCTACCTTAACCACATACTGATAGATTTGGGCATTTTAGGGTGTTATACTTAGTTTCAACTATTTGCGAATTCAGAAATCTTTGGGTTACATGTGAAAGAAAATCTTGCTCAAACTGGTTTAAGAGAAAATAAGATTAAATTTAAATAAAATTTAGTTATTTCATTGAAAAGTTCAAGAAAGAATGATTTCTGGCCCAGTTAACCCCAGGGTCTCACATGGCTCAAGTCACACTAGCCTTCCCCGTCTCTCTTTCCTCCCCCCTCTTTTATCTCCATCTCTGCATATATTTCCAGTTCCATCTCTTTCTCTCTCAGTCCCACCTTTCCTTCTCTGTTGACATCATTCTCAAGCAGGCCTTCTCCACTAGGGACCTCAGATATCTCCAGCTCTCATTACTTTGATAGCTGTATATCCAAGTTCAAAACAGAAACAGATCAGACATTTACAAAACAGAAACAGACTCAGACATAGAGAACAAAATTATGGTTACCAAAGGGGAAAGGGGTGGGGGGGATAAATTAGGAATCTTCTCTTTCCCAAAAATGCTAACAAAAGTCCTAGCTTTGATGAAAACTCTAATTTGAAAAGATACATGCACCCCAGTGTTCATAGCAGCACTATTTACAATAGCCAAGACATGGAAACAACCTCAGTGACCATCAACAGACAAAGGGATAAAGAAGTTGTGATATATATATGTAATGAAATATTACTCCTCCATAAAAAAGAATGAAATAATGCCATTTGCAGCAACATGGATGGATCTAGAGATTATCATACTAAGGGAAGTAAGTCAGACAGAGAAAGGCAAATATCAAATGATATCACTTGTTTGTGGAATATTAAAAAAAATTATACAAATGAACTTATTTACAAAACAGAAATAGACTCAGACATAGAAAACAAACTTATGGTTATGAAAGGGGAAAGGGGTAAGGGGATAAATTAGGAATTTGGGTTGAACAGATACACACTACTGTATATAAAATAGATAAACAACAAGAACCTACTGTATAGCACAGGAAACTCTATACAATGTAGAGACAAGACAACTGAGAACAGTACAGAAAAATGGGACATTCCTGGGACAAAGACGAGGACAGTGTAAACCTGTGATAAACCATAATGGGAAAGAATATAAAAAAGAACATATATATAAAACTGAATCACTTTGCTGTACACCTGAAACAAACACAATATTGTAATCCACTACATTTCAGCTAAAAAAATTGAGAAAGGAAAGTCCTGGCTTTGAGTCATATCAGTTGAAGCTACGTGCTCATCTCTGCAACAAGCTCAGTGTCCAGGGACTGGGATGAGCTGATTGGTCACCTGTGCTCCCCTGAAGCTGAGAGGTGGGTCAGTCCCTCCACAGCCATGGACTGAAGACAGAAGAGGGGGTTCTCCAAAGGAAAGAAGGCAAAGTGGTGCTGAGCAGGCAGAGTAACAGATGTCCACTAAGGCCAATGCAGTCTCTTAAAATTTAAAAGGGCTCAAATTTAAAGCACTTGGGCCTTGCTATTGGCTGGGGAAGTGTATATCAAAGCACTGTGGAACCATAAAGAGGAGGAAGCAATTTGCTCTCCATAGAAGGAGGCAGGAGGAGGTGCCCTTTGAGCTGAGGCTGGAAGGAGGTGTAAGCATGTGACAGAGGCAGGCAGTGCCCCAAAACAGGGCCTGTTCTCTGACTATTCTCGCCCAGGGGCTTTGAATGGAAATGACAGTCTTCCAGACAGAGAGAGGTAAAAAGTTAAAAGCGAATGTGTCTCATCCTTTTCTCCCTTCCCCTTTGGCAGCATCTGTGGAAGCTGTGTGTTGAAACTGTACAGCCCCAAGATCGAATCCTTGGGTTACCACCTGGAAGAAAGCCACCCAGTAACTATGCCCCACCCACAATGACCTTGCCTGGGTGAGAAAACCTCTGTTACGGTAAATCACTGAGACTCAGGGTTATGATAACATTGCCACTTGGGATCTGTTTTATGTTTCTGAACTCTTGTCACATACATAGTGAACTTCATCAATTTCATAAACTTCATCTCAGCAGTTCTGTTCTGCTCTATGTCTTTCTTTCTCCTTGGTCCACTGAGTGAGCTATTCAGGTCATGTTCTTGTGGTGATGGGATAGGCACATGAAAGCAAATGAAAATGTACAAGGCCCTCTGAGGCCTAGGCTGAGAATTGATACACTGCCATTTCTGCCCTCGTGCCATTAGCCAAAGCAAAGTCACATAGCCAAGCCCAAAGTCAAGGGCAGGGGAAATGCACTGCACCCATGACAAAGTGATGGAGATGGTGTGAATCTTAGGGAAGGCAAAGATTTGGGACCAAAAATTCCATCTATCCCTTAGGTATCTTTCACCATGGAGATTCATGAAAGCCTCAGAAAACATCTGTGGGGAATGTCAAGATACTCCTGGACTATGAAATGAAAGATAACCAACCTTCAGAATTCTCCTCATTTGGGAAGTTCAAAGGCTACAAGTGTCTCTCTCAGCCTCCCCAGCATTCTCTGCCTATTGATATCTTTTCTCCACATTGTAAACACCAGGATTAGTTCTGTTACCCACAGATCAGGAGTTTGTGTCTTTATTTACCCTGGTGACAAGAAAGGTGATGGAAATAGGACACAAGGAAAGCTGTTTTTTCATTTGCACTACTTCATTTGTTTTGTATTTATAAGATATATAGCCCAAGGAAAGCTATAAATAAGGTTAGAAACAGCTTGAGGGGCTGGTGATGGAATAACAAATCACCAGGGTTACATCTTCGTCTCTATCCTGATGTAGAACCTTTATAATTGCCAACATATATTTATCTCTGCTCGGGCTACACCATTTGTATATCAGAAGCTAAAAGAAAGTGACCTCAACTTTCCTAAAACATCTGCAAAGTTTCATACTGACTAGCCCAAATCTAGCTGGAGTGGCTCCACTATTTCTTATCTTGTTGAAGGCAAAGCTGGTGCTGCCAGGGCTTCTGTTTATCTGTTTCCATATGTCCTTTTTCTGCTCTTGTTTTTATGTAAGAACTCCAAGTGAGACAGAATGCAATGTGAGGGTTGAGGCCACCAGTCTACCTACCCTAATATAAATTCTTACCAATTGATTCCCTTCATGATTTACAGTATAAAGTGGGAAGCTCTGGGCAAAGAGAGCCTCAAAAATACCTCACTTAAAATGCACCTAACTGTCTGAAACACATTTATTTATCTTCCCCATTAGAAAAAAAAATTTCATTGTCAGATCACTGTGCTGCTGCTATGGGTTTGAGAGGATGAGAAACACATTTTGTTGGAAAGATAAATCCAGATGTCAGAAGGTTTGATTAGGTAGAAATAGAGGCAGAGGGCTCTCAGTGGGCTAAAGCTGGATGGAGATGCCTGGTGGAGCACACAAGGAAGGGAGGATAGACTAGGACAAGGAGGCACAACAAATAAAAGTAAAATCTGCTGAAGACAGAAGGAGATTTTGTTTCTTCTCAATGTTGCGTAGACCTTATCCTGAAAACTGGATTCACCCTAGTAGCCAGCACTCGCTGAGCAGTTGCTCTAAGCCAGAGTCTGTGCTTGGTGTGTTACATGCCCCATAGCATTTATAGTTGTCCTATTTTCAGATCAGGAAACTGAGGCTGAAGAGAGAGTGAGTGACTTGCCTAAGGTCTCACAGATAGAAGCCATCTGCCTCTTACCTCAAGAATGTAACCACTGTACTGTGTTTCCTTCATTCCCTTTAAAGAAATGAACTGACTTGGCTATTGGGGTGATAAGGAAGAAGACACAAGAGAAAAGGCAAACAACGATAAAAGAAATATCAAACAAATAATGAGAGAGAAAAAATACTGAACTTGCACTTTGTCCTGGCTCTGCCACTTAATGATTTGAAAGACGAGGCAGATTCTCTGGGCCCCAATGTCTTGCACAAAAAGCTTGCAAATGGTATCGTAGGATGTTCAGTGAGACTTTTTCTGTTGCCCAGAATTGATGACAGGCCAGTAAGTAGAGGACAAAGAGAGGTCAAGTACCTCACATTCTGAAGACAGCTGTAAATGATGGGGCCCAGATATCCACTACAGGAATGACTAAGAGTCAGGCAAACAGTCTGCTACCTTCAGCTATCATCAGTAAAATGATGTCAGCATCCCATCCCATCACCTTGGCATTCACCATTTCCACACAGTCCATCGGCTTTCTATAAACAGGACCTGCACCTCTTTGCCTGTGAGCTTTCTCCTCCACAGGAGCATATGGTAGCCCAGAAGTACGGAGAGGGGTCCTTTCTTCCAGAGCAGCCTTTAGCTAAGGATGGAAAGGAATTGGTAGGAAAATAAACCAGCATCCTTGTCTTCAGGAAAGATATGAAGACATGGAAACCTCCATGAATTTTCACCTGCTTTTCTCTCATTTGGAAATGTCACCTTACATGCTAGGAAAACTTAAATTTATCATAATAGGATTAGCTAAGCTGTTGCAACAAGTAACCCTAAATCTCAATAACTTACCACAACAGAGGTTTTTCTCACCCATGCAAAGATCACTGTGGGTGGGGGGTCTTCCTGGGTGGCTCTCTTCCACGCAGTCACCCAAAGATTCCATCTCGAAGCGCCACAATTTCAACACACAGCTTCCATAGACGCTGCCAAAGGGAAAAATGGAGGATACACACTGGCTTTTAACTATCTTTGCCTGGAGGCTTGGCACTCCATTCAAAGCCCATTGGACAGAACAAGTCACGTGGCACCAACCTAACTGGCAACTCCTACTCCCCCATCAAGCCCCAGCTCAAAGAGCACCTCCTCCATGAAGGCCTGCATGTATCCAGCCTCCTTCCAAGGAGAACAAAGAGCTTCATCCTCCTTTATGCTTCCCACAGTCTTTGATACATGTCTCTAATTCATGCTTCTCAGATTGCTTTGTAATTTTGCTCTCCCATTTCTCTGTGAGCCCCACAAAAGGAAAAAAAAAATAAAGCTCATTTCTTTTTTTGTCCCCATCGTAGTGCCAGGGAAGTAGCTAGGGTTCAAGAAATGTTTAGTGAATGAATGAATGAATTATGGCTTCATAAATAGCTATGACCTTGCAAGTTTCCTGCTGTATCTAATCACAGGACATGCAATCAGATCTCCACAAAACCATCCTTGATTCTTCTGATGTGGAAATGCTCCTTGACTACATTTCTCCTCTGGGTATGGCAAGGAACCAAAGTCAGGGAAATAGCAGATAACAGTAAAAGCCTAGGATCAGGAGCCTTGAATTAGCACAGTAGGACTTGGATGCCAAACATAGGTCAGGAATAAAAACTGGACCCCCAGGCACTAACATGTTCTCCAGCATGGCTGTGCTCCCGGCCCCCAGGCCCCACCAACACACAGAGTGCCCAGAGCAAAGCCCCTAGGGCACCTGGCGTTTCCAAGGCCACAGTCCAAACCTTCACAAGAAACCAGATGAGCCAAGCTGATCCCCAACTGGCAAGAAGGAAGGAAGGAACTAGAGATTTCTCAGCTGAGGAGCCTCTGAGAAAAGCAAAAAATTAAGCTTCCTAAGATTCATCGCTCCTGCCATATGCTGTGACTTTTCCATTCATACCAGAAATTGTGGGAATTTCAGCTTCCAAATATAACATTGAGAAATTAACTAAGAGTTTATAAATAAGTCCTGACTCAGAGCAGAGCCCTTGTTAATGTTCTTCAAGCCCTGTGGGAATTGATGCCCCAACCAAGGCCCTTACTTTGGGGAATACTCCACGCTAAGAAGAAGGTCCTCACTGCCCTTCTACATCCTTGTTACTATCATCCTCGCCACCTCTGTATCAGACTTCGTACTTTCTGGGACTCTCAGCTTGTGCCAAAAATCAACCAAGATTGTGCCAAGACAAGAGCTGGGAGAAAGACATGGAGGATGGGGATATGGGAAGTATAACAAAAAGCTGAAGCAGAGTAGGCTTTGTGCTTTGGCCAAAGCAGGGCCACCCTTCTGGTATGTGGGGCCCTTGACTGTATAAGCAATTTGAGTCACCCAGAATTAAAGTGTCAGCACTATTCTGGCAGCCTGGCCTCACCTGATCCTGCAAAAGACATACTGTCCTTTCCAACGTGAGCAATATTCTTGCCAGTCTGCCCTCCTGGAACCAGGCACCTAGGAAACCCTACAGGCACAAATCCTAGAGCACAGGGCATCTGGTCAACCTGACATTGGGGTTAAGGATCAGAGAGAGCCCTGAGGAAAATGTTCTGCTCTGGCTGCAGAGCAACTCACTGAGATGGTTACATAATTGGAGAAAATTTGAGTCATAGAAAAATATAAAAAAAGATAATAAATGTCACCTATAATATTTCCACCCAGGATTACCCACTGTTGAAATTTAACTCTATTTAAAACTAGTATTTTTTTCTATGGCTATATAATTTGCTAGACTCAGGACTAGCTATGTAATTTGCTGGGCCAAGTGCAAATGAAAAGGTGGGACCCCTTGTTTACATTTTACTTAGACTTTTAAGGCAGTGATAGGAAAGTATTAAACAGAAGGGCCCATCTGAGCATGGGGCTCTGTGTGACCTCACAAGTCACAGCCCACGAAGCCAGCCCTGACTGCTGGCCTGGGCTGGTCCCAGGCACCATAGGAGGACCTAGGGAATTTTGAGGAAGGTGCTCTGCAGTGTGTGTCCCCTCAAACATGGGGGCGAGGACAGGGGTCATCCTTACCTGGGTCTAAGTGCAGTACTCTGTGAAGATTACAGAGATAAGGGACAGGTTTCAAACTGATTTACCACTTTGTCCCCAAATGTCAAGAAACTCATGATAGAAAAGGCTACGTAATTTATGAGACACTTAGCCGGCAGAATATTACACAGTCACCAAAAATGGTGTTTACAAGAGGCTTCTAATAATACAGGGCAAAATTATTGTAATATAATGTCAAATGAAGTAAATATAATCACCATTATGTGAATATGTATGAACAGAAAAAAATAGTTTTAAACAGAGTAAAATTTCAACAGCTGGAAATATTCCAAATTTCCTAGGTGGAAATATTATAGGTGATATTTATCTTCTTTATATTTTCCTATGACTCAATTTTCTCCAATAAACAAGTATGGATATTATAAAGAAAACAAAATTCCAAAAATATAAGTGAAACATAGGTACAAATTCTACCTATACATGGTATATCAAGATTTTTCACTTCTGATGAGTTCTAGAAACATTTTATTAGGAAGTTTTGCAAGAAGTGGACTTATGCTATAAAGTGTTCTTTAAGGATTTCCCTGGTGGTGCAGTGGTTAAGAATCCGCCTACCAATGCAGAGGACACGGGTTCGAGCCCTGGTCTGGGAAGATTCCACATGCTTCAGAGCAGCTAAGCCCATGTGCCACAACTACTGAGCCTGCACTCTAAAGCCCGCGAGCCACAGCTATGGAGCCCGCGGGCTGCAACTACTGAAGCCTGAGTGCCCTAGAGCTTGCGCTCCACAACAAGAGAAGCCACTGCAATAAGAAACCGGTGCACCATGATGAAGAGTAGCCTGCGCTCGCCACAGCTAGAGAAAACCCGCACACAGCAATGAAGACCCAACGCAGCCAAAACAAACAGAAAAACCCCAAAGTGTTCTTTAATTGCTAAATAGTAGGAAAAGTAACATATTATTTTACCTAATACTGATTTCTGCAACTCATTTTTTACATGATAATATTAAATACTAAAATATATATATAGTTATTTCCATGCCAAGTTACCTAATGTCAACCCATCCTCTTCTGTCCCTTGTAAGGGGTTTTGTCACTGCTCTAGATATGGGATCTAATGTTATTGACAATAATTGAGGGCCTGGAAGACAGATCTTTAGATACAGATGTAGCAAAGCAAAACATTATATACTCCAAGATATACTAAAATTGTAACTTTCTGTTTCTCTATTTCTGACCTTTATTTCCTCATGATCTTCACTCCATTACCACAAAATTATTAGATCAGAGCGTGCCTTAGTCAGTTTGTGCTGCTATAACAAAAATACCATGGACTGCTTGACAAACAACAAACATTTATTTCTTACAGTTCTGGAGGCTGGGAATCCAAACTCAAAACCCTGTCAGATCCAGTGTCTGGTGAGGACCTACTTCCTGTCTTGTAGACAGCTGTCTTCTGGATGTATCCCCACAGGGCAGAGCAGAAGGAGGGGAAAGGGAGTGGAGGGGAGGAAGAAAGCAAGCTCTCTCTGTCTCTTCTTCTGAGGGCCCTAACCCCATCAAGAGGACTCCACCCTCATAAACTAATTACCTCCAAATGTCATCATGTTGGGGATTAGGGCTTCAACACATGAATAGGGCATGGGGGGTGGGGTTGGTGGAACAAACATTCAGTCCACAGCACAGGTGAAAGAGAAGTTGATTTTGCCAATTAAAGACTACTCAATCTCTGCTAGTTTAAAGAAGTCTTGTTCAGATTTGTTCCGTATAAACTCAAATTTTCTGATGCTCTTTATTCACAAAAGCTCAACTGAGAGAAATAAGAGACATGGAGGATCTCTTAAAAGTTAATCAGAATATTGATTCCTCTAGATGCTATGCACCAGATCTACATAGTAAGCAGAAGATAAGAATTAATCAGGAGACATTGTTCTGGAATGATAACAAGTGTTTTTGCTGACCTCTGCTCTGACATTACCCTACTGGCCTATTTGAAGGAAGGTATAAGAAACACCCTACAGGAGACTTATTTGGGGACTTATGTAGGGACAGTGAAGATGAGATATCAATTAAGAAAACCCACAAGATATATTTCTCTCAGAAATGCTCACTAGAAATAGTTCATCTGTTTTGTTTTCAGGGTACTCTGACCATGGAAAGTATCATGGTTTCCTCTCTGTTTTGACTGGTGGGAAGCTCAGAGCCAAATTTATAGCTCATGTATACTATGTGTATAATTTATGATATGTGTTTTTTTCACTAACCTTACATTTAGTTCAATGGACTTTTCCTATCCTACCCTTATTTTTTTTCTTGGTCCCAGTTTCCTCACTACTTAGTTTCTGTCTAATTATATATACTCTGTAAACCACCTTAAAATTGTTCTAAAACAATGAAGCACTCCATGAATATTCAGCACCCTCACAGTTACAGAAACACTCTGTCTTGTAGGATCCTCTTGTAGGTGCCTCTATTGAAGACTTTTATAACATGACTGTCTCTCCCACTGGATCATACTCACAGAGAGAATAAACTATGTCTTACTATTTGACACCTGGCATGTAACAGGCAGTTGAAAATCATGTTTGCTTGAGTGAATGAGTGCAAGGATGGGGGAAAGCTTTGAAAATGACTGAAAAATATGCAAAAGTGACTTACATCGTGGTATGTGTTGCACATGACAGTTTGCTTTAAAATATTGTGATCATGTTATTATGTCTATAAAAAAATAGGATAAATTTTTAACATCAGGTTTTTCAGTGCAATTCACAAAGTCCTGTTCTGCAAGTGACTCTCTGGCTGGAAACATGTTTGAGGCTCTTTATTCCTTGGGAACGCAAACATGGAGCTCCCGGAAGCAGGTCCTATTGAATAAAATCTGCTGTCAACTCCAAGAAGATCCTTTTCTTCAAGCCACAAAGTCTTTAAGCAAAAATGCCCTCGTGTTTGAATTAATGCAAAACAAGCAAATATTTTCCACAGGGAAACTAGCATAGTCTGGAAGTATAGATTTTACTCAGAACCCCCCTCAGTGACCATGAAATCATCACCACCCAGTAAGTTCTAAACCCAAGGCTTCTGAGCTCTCTGGGCTGTGTGAAAGTTTTTGCTGTCTTAACTGCCATAATACTAGACAATGGCTTACATTTGCATAGTACTTGACAGCCTCCAAAACTCCTTACCAGGTTCCCAATGCAAAAGTGATAGTTATTTTCTAAGCATTTGCCTTGTGCCAATCTCTAGGGTAAGTGCTTTAACTATATTAAGCAGAGGAAACATTGATTTGTATTAATAATCACCCTTTCTCCTAGCTGCAAAGGAGAATCAATTCCCAGATCCCCTCTTAGTGCTGAGAGAAAATGATGGGTGGGGATGCAAATGAGGATGCTCCTGAAGAGCTGGTCACTGCGAGTAAGAAGAGAGACAGGAAGACCCCTAAGGAAGGAGGAGGAGTTGGAACAGCAGAGAGGGACAAGAGAGACTATGGAAAGAAAGGTCTGCAGTCAGAAAAGCGAAGGGATGGGCTTCCCTGGTGGCGCAGTGGTTAAGAATCTGCCTGCCAATGCAGGGGATATGAGTTCAAGCCCTGGTCCGGGAAGATCCCACATGCCACGGAGCAACTAAGCCCGTGTGCCACAGCTACTGAGCCCATGTGCCACAACAACTGAAGCCCACATGCCTAGAGCCCGTGCTCTGTAACAAGAGAAGCCACCGCAATGAGAAGCCCGTGCACCACAAAGAAGAGTAGCCCCCACTTGCCACAACTAGAGAAAGCCTGTCTGTAGCAACGAAGACCCAACACAGTCAAAAATAAATAAATAAATAAATAAAATAAATGTATTAAAAAAGAAAACAGAAGAGAGCCCGAGGAAGAGGTGACAGCTGCTGGGAGGAAAGAGAAGAAAAGTCTACACGTGACAGCCAGGGAGCTTCATGACGTGGTGTGGAATGTAACCCTTCCATGAAATCAGGACAAAAACCCAAGTGAGTTACATGTGAGGAGTTAGGATTCTAAAAAGCACCTGGGTTCCACACATATTTTACTTTTTCTCTTTGCAAGATTCATTACTTTGTACGTGGTGTCAGCAAACCCCAGCCCCTGGACTGAATCTGGCAAGCCTGGTTTTGCAAAATCAAGTTTTATCAGAACACAGATAGACACACGCATTAAGAACTGAATAAGCTTCTTTCATACACCAAGAAGGCGGAAGCAAGGAGTGGCAAGAGAGTTGCACCCCTACGGCCCACAAAGCCTAAAATGCTTACTTTCTGGCCCTTTACAGACAGTTTACCAACCCCTGCTCTCTACTCCTAAATGTGAAATATAGACGTATCAATGGAAGGGAAAGTATTTTATCAGGCTGAGAGTGTTGGGGAAATTTAGAGTCAGCAAACCTGAGTTAAAAATAGATTCACTGGCTCCTTGGCCAAATTTTCCCATCTGTAAAGTTGGTTTAATAACACAAACTTCACAGAGTTATAAGGAGGCTCAATTGTGAAAATTACTTTTTAAAACATGCTTTGTAATTAATAAATATAAAAGAAATGTCAGATATTGCTGACAATGGCTCACAGGTGGCTCAAAATTTGTAAATGGTAAACACTAAAGAAGCCTCAGGTACTGTTGATATACATACATATCACATTGCTGATATACATAGATATACAGATGGATAGGTAGATAGATAGGTAGATACATAGATAGATAGATAGATCATCCACCATGATGTTCTTGGGCAGGAAATGGCTGAACAAAGAGTCCTGTAAAGGTTATTGAAAAGACACTTGATCTTTCTTCTCTAGAATTACCAGTATACCACTTTCTGTCTTAAAAGTTCCTAACAAATGTTTAGTTTGAAATTTTCCTATATGATCACTTTCCATTTCCATGAAACCCATCAACTCTGAATTTCATCCACAAATAGGAAATCAACCAGGCAGAATAAATATGAGGAGGCCATACAACAGCTGTAAAGCAAGGTTTAGGTCCAAGCAATGAAAATGAAGCCATCGCAATGACTTAACCATGAGAAGACTAAAACATTTCAGTCTTTCAGTGAATTAAAGGGTGTTCAAAAAGTCCTGTTGTTTTTTGCTTTTTTTTTTAACTTTCAGAGCTTCAGTTGTAGTTGTGATAAACAATTCTCCAATGGCATTTGAAGGCAAATTCATAAATGCTCTTAGGACCACTAGAACACAGCTCATCATAACCACCATCCCTCATGACATGAGGTTCGGATGCTCTGTTTACTGTTTCAGGCCCTTGAAGACTTACTGCCTTAAATTCCGTCATGAAATACAGTTTTGTCGCATCAACAAAGACTTTAACATGTCCCTATAAAACATGATAGATAAGGTGAACAAGTGGCCAAGCAATTGATCCACCTTTTTCTAAATGACATTTAAGGGCTCATTCATTAAAGTTTTAGGATAGCTAGAATAGATAATTATACACTTCCACTTGACCATCCATCTTCCCTGTTGCCCATTTGCTCCTGAAAGAGACAACTGTCTCCTCATTGATTTGTCATTGATGAAATCCATTTCTGTAAACTTCGTCCAGTAGAGGTTAAAACGTGTGTTGCACTGGTAGAAAGTATAGAATTTTCATCTCACAACGGACATTGACTTCAATTTGCTCCCATCTAGAAGTTATCATCGCCGTTATAATTGCTCTGTTTTGTTTATTGGGCTTGGAAAGAGAATAAATTGTGTATTATGGAGTTATCCTGAACTACTTGAATTAATTTGCCTTTAACTAGTATTCAGAGGGTTTTTAGCATACCTTTGACCTAAGGCGTTAAAGGTAAATAATGTACAATAAATTTACGATGACCTGTATTTGTAATTACCAATGTTGGTTCAGGATTCCTTCTTATCTCAGAATTACCTTTTCTCAGGGTACTCTCTCAAATGGAGGAGAAGAGGGAAGAATCATAAAAAACTCAAAATCATCTTCTAGTGCAATGAACAGCTGTTCCCAAACATGGCTGCTCATCAGAATTATCTGAGAACTACGAAAAATTAGAATTCTTAAGTCCACTCGAACCAGTCAAATCAAAATCTCTGCAGGGTTGGATCCCAGTCATTTTTAATTTTAAAAAAGCACGCAGATGAGTCTTTCTTGGCCAGTTCAACACCAGACTAGAAACTGCTTTGGGGAACAACTGATTCAAACAACACTACATGGCCTGTCCTCATGTCAATGGTCTGAGCTTGTGCCACTGGAAAAAGCATTAAAGGTTCTTGAAAAGACAAAGTTCGGAAATTAAAGTAAAAATTAATACATGAGACCTCTATGGATGAGAGTATATAATTATATTAAAGTACATAAAAGATCAAAGTAAAACAAGAGACAGTTCATGCTGTTGGATAGGATGTTTACTTCAAAAAGATGTCAATTCTTCTGAAATGCACTTCCAATTATTATTCTAAAATGTATATAAAAGATACTCATGAATAGCTAAGTCAACCCTGCAATTAAAGAGAAAATATGAGGAGGGTGCTGATCCTACCAAATATTAAGGCATATAATAAAAACACAGTAATTGAAAGTAACATGGCAGCAGCGCAAGAACAAACAAGTAGGCCTATGCGAGAAAATGGACAGTTGAGAGTGAGACGCATATATAAAAGGAAATGTGTTTGTACAACCCAATTCCATGGGGAAAAATTAGCCTATGAAGTTGGGAAACTGGTTCCCTATATGCAGAAAAATAAAACTGGATCCCTACCTCACACCACATGCAAGGTAGATATCAGGTGGATTAAAGGTAGAAGGAGCAGATTTAGTGTCAGAGAACGTCTTTAGGATCTAATGGTGAGGAAGAACCTCTTAAACAAAACCCCAAAAGCACAAACTATCAGGACAAAATTAATTAAATTCCATCAAAATTAAGTGGATCAGTGCAAGGAAGGGAATGATGGACAAAGTTAACAGACAAGTGACACCAGGAGAAGATAGTGCCATGTCCAAAACTGTTGAGGAACTAGTGTGTAGAACGTGTTTTTTTTAAAAAGAAAAGAAAAAGAAGAGAAAGCTCTTACAAATCAACAAAAAAAACTTTACAAACCTCAATAGAAAGAATGGGAAAAAGATATGAATAGGCAATTACTAAAAAAGAAAACACAGAGTCTGAGAAATACATAAAAAGAATTCAAACTAATGAATAATGAGAGAAAGGCAAATTACAACTATGAGATGTCACTTAATACCATTTGATTGGTAAATATTAAACACCAATTTTTAATAGGAAGGAATGTAAATTGGTACAGCCACTATGGAGAACAGTATGGAAGGTCCTCAAAAAGCTAAAAATAGAGCTACCATATGATCCAGCAATCCCATTCCTGGGCATATATTCAAAAAGGGCAAAGACTCTAATTCAAAAAGATACATGCACCCCTATGTTAATAGCAGCACTAGTCACAATAGCCAAGACATGGAAGCAACCTTAATGTCCATCGACAAATGAATGAATAAAGAAAATGTAGTATATATACACAATGGAATATTACTCAGCATAGAAAAGAATAAAATAATGCCATTTGCAGCAACATGGATGGACCTAGAGATTATCATAATAAGTGAAGTAAGTCAGACAGAGAAAGACAAATACCATATATCACTTATATGTGGAATCTAAAAAATGATACAATCTTATTTACAAAACAGAAATAGAGTCACAGACATAGAAAACAAACTTATGGTTACCAGAGGTGAAAGGGGGGTGGGGAGGGAGGGATAAATTAGGAGTTTGGGATTAACACATACACACTACGATATATAAAATAAACAACAAGCACAGAGAACCATATTCAATATCTTGTAATAATCTATAATGGAGAAGAATCAGAAAAAAATATATATGTATAACTGAATCACTGTGCTGTACACCTGAGACTAACACAACATTGTAAATCAACTATACTTCAATAAAAAGAATAAAAAAATAAACAAACACCAGGATAATGACAAATGTGGGCAATGTGTGGGCTACAGGAATTCCCATGCAGACTTCACAGCCCCATTGGAGAGCCATATAGCTGTGTAATCAAATGAAGTTCAGTCATGCCCTAAGACCTAGCATTCTAGCTCCTGGAAATGTTCCAGGGAAATTCCCACACAGGTCAGTATGGGAAACTACATGAAAGTATTCATGACAGCATGACTCATGGAGGTGGGAAATTGGAGGCAATCCTGGTGTCCAACACGAGGAGATGCATTTGTTCAACGTGCAATATTATGCAGCTGTTAGAATGAACAGACAGACATATGCAAAGCCACACAGAAAGATTAAAAACAGTAAAAAAGAGAATGAGATCTATAACACAATACTATTCGTGTTAATTAAAAACCTGTGTTCAAAAACAACAGCACACATTGTATAAGGACATATACAGATAAAAGGATATACATCAATCTTTTAAAAATGGTTTGCTATGGGTGAGTGAGGGACATGGGAGGGGGGAATAGGGATAAAAAGGGGGGAAGGAAGGGAGGGAGGGAGGAAGGAAGGAAGCTAGGAAGGGAGGGAAGAAGGAAAGGGAAAGGCAGGAGAGGGGATGGAGGGGAGAGGAGTGGAGTGGGGGAGAATGATGAGGGGAAGGAAAGAGATGACCCTTGCTCTCTGGCTGACAGTAGTGGGCTGAGCAAGGGGAACCTTGATTCAGTGAAATCTCTTGAGTCTGAGGGCCAAAGAGAGAGGGAAAAAAAAATCCTAAGTATTTATCTCTTTGCATCTGAATGGTTGTTCAGCCTAAGCAATTTCAAATAAAGGTAAATGTTAGTTCTTAGCGAGTACAAATGGTGTGTAGGCCACTCAGGCATGTAAACCCCTTCACCCTTGACCACTGGATTCACTAGGAAGGACGGAAGTTGTCTCCAGTTCCTTGCTCAGAGGCCTTAGAGCTGGATTCGTATCTTTCATCCCTCTGTTTGTCTGTGAATAAATATATACATTATTCTTGTTCTTTTAATTCTGTAACCTCTTCAGAGCAGTTAAAAATTATGTTAAAAACTCATTAACTTTGACGAGATATTGATGATGCCAGCGGTTAATTACGAGCCAGCTGGTGTGATAGCAAGAATTAAAAAGTTAGACGTTGGAAGTTTGTATAAAAAAGAAAAAAAAAAGCCACACAGCACTCAGAGTAATGCTGGGGGATGGTTGAAACAGCATCACTTGGTGTTGCTGTCACTTGCCTTGTAAGGTCACTTACAACACGGGTCAAAGAGAGATCTGTGGACCAACAGATCAGATTGCATCCTTTGACTCCATTACAGCGTTGGTGTCTTCCATATTCTCCCTTGCTGAGAAAATAAAAAGTAAGGGCTATAAATTCCCATGCTTCATGGTGTTAATTGATTGCAAGCTGGGGTCAGAAAGACATTTCTCCCCAAGGAATACTCCTACACAATTTAGAGGCACTGCAGGGGTTCTAACATGCCTAAAAAGCATTAAGCAGTGGTCACCGTCAAGTACCAAATAGCAAAATTTAGTATGCTCTTGGTCTGTGCTCACAAGGGAAGCGTGAAAGTGTTCAGGGGTCCCCCTCTCTCAAAAGAGAGGGTTTTTAATAAGCCTATCACCCAATGAGTCCTTTCCTTTTGTAGTCCAAAAGAGGCACATTTTTTGAAAGAAAAAATAAGCGGTAAGACAGCATCATGGTTTAAAATAAAAGAAGAAAAATAGACAGAAGGAAAAGTTTATCTTTTTCAAAAGACTTTTCAACATACAAGTAAAAAGAGTGTTAAAATGACAACACAGAACAAGGATTCAGGGTGCTCATGCTGGGGTTCCTCAGACCTCACATCAGTAGGAGAGGAGCCTGGCTTGCTCACCTGACGGAGGTGAATCACAGAAACTGTACAAACCTCAGTCCTGCATCTATAATGTGGGCATCATATGTGTACCTGCCTCACCAGCTTTGTGTTAGTAAATGAGATGATACACATAGACTACGTAGTACCACCCGGGAGTGTAGGAAATCCGCAATAAGTGTTCATTATTTACTTCCCAGGTAGGCAGTGGGTGAAGGGCCTGGAGACAGATTGCTGGGGTTCACCTCCATGGATTTGCCATCTATTTCCGATGCCAATGGGCAAGTTAGGGGACCTCCTCAAGCTCAGTCTCCTCATAAATAAAATAGTAACAGTAGCACCTACCTCACAGCATTGGATTAGGGTGAAATGAAGTCATCCTTGTAAAGCACTGGAATGTCTGTGACATCCCTCCTTAACATTAGCTAGTACATAGTCTATTATTACTACTATTACTATTAGTACGGTTGCTATATGAATAAATGCTTTCTTTATACTAACACAGCCAGCCGGGATCGAAACACTTTGTGGAACTTTGTAACCCACATAGAAAAATGCGTGCAGGTGGAGATAGAAAACCACTTTGTCCCAAGCCCTGAAAGGGACGCAAGCAGAAAATGAACACTTGTTTCTAGACTCTTTGGTCCTTACCCCTCCATTTAAGCTGCTTAAGCAGTGGTGTCTCTAGCCTTCTCTCTCCAAGCCTCACCTTGGGGTGATGGGCACCCTGTGAGCTGTACAGTGTCTTTCCTACTAATTATCACTGCCCATCATTTCCTTCCCTCTCCCTTCTTGGTGGGGGAGAGATGGCATGGGAAGAAGCTCCCTAGGTGAGCACTCAATGGTAGGTTGGGTCATTATCCTCTGTCACCCATCAGTGAATAATCATTATTGTTTACTCTCTTCTCTTTTTATAGGGAGGACGTTTACAAAGATGGTTTTCTTTTCTTGTTTCCCATGAGGTTCTTTATTTTATAGACCTGCCCTCAACTTCACACAGCTTTATGCTGTTACAGAAAAGTATTCATCATTTACTGATGTTCAACATAAAAAAAAAAAAGTTTCCTTTTCTCCTGCAAATGAACACATTCAGCCCAAGCCTCACTGATCTTGACCTCCCTCATTTCTGTGAAAACAAACCTTCCAAATGTATCTCGGAGCATTGGCTTTTTTCTGTACCAATTCCATAGGGCTTCTCTTTCCTCACATTAATGTCATTTTGAGAAACTGAGGGGAAGTGGGTTTGTGTGGGAAATTTCATGAAAAATGAAGCTTAGGATATTGTAAAAGCTAATTAGTTCAGAACAATGGGGCAAATACTCCATCAAGAAATCCCTTTGTTTCCTCAGAGGTCATAGAAATTACCTGATAATGCTCCCCCATTGATGGACCTTGTAAGCCACAATTAATTAAATCCTTTGACCACAGTCTGTATCTAAACTCATAAATGAAAACAACCAAATAGAGTTGGTTGGGATAATGTCCTAAATTCTTCTCAATTCTATACTCACTGCTAATTTTCTATATTTTCTGATTTTTTCTTTCATATAATGAGCACGTATTAATTTTATGATCAGAAAAAGAAAACCTCTTTAACAACTTTTTATTGGTAAAATTGAAAGAAGCAGAGAGATGATCTCACCAAACCAATGCTTTTTTCTTCCCTCCTTTTCTGGAAATATTGGGGAGTGATTACTAATAGCATCAATGACTGTTTGTGTCATGGGCTGGATTGTGGAAGGTGTGTAAAGAACGTAATCTTTCTGCCAAGCATCGGGTATCACATCTTCAGCTTACTGTTTGGGGTCTCGTGTTTCCACAATCCAATTCTTGACTCATTGTATGTGTGTACGCACACTTTGTTCCAGACTGTCTGTCAGAAGAACACTTCTTCCTAAATGAAGAAAAGTGTTTCTGGTGAATGCCAAGACTATATGAGGAATCAGAGTGCAGAGTTGCTATTTCTTTGTTCCTGCTGGTTAATTGCTTTAAAGACAAACATCAAGGGCAAGTGTGCCACAAAGAAAACCTTTTGAAGGGCACACACCACTTGTACCTTTCAAATGATCACAAATTGCATTTTGCCAGCTTTTGATCAAGGTGACAAATCTTGGCTCAGAAAAGGAATTTAGCGATGTGTCAGCCCCATCAATTAGCTCTAAGGAAAAGTAATTCATTTTTAATGGAAATTCTGTTTACAAAATATACTAGGTATATAACCAAACTCTAAAAGGATATAACTCACCCTGGCAAATGGGCTGCATACCTAATAGAGTAAAATAAAAGTGAAGCAGAACACATTGTACTAACGGAAATGAAGTACATGCAACATTTTATAGTTACTGCAACAGTGATTTTACATCATACTGAAGCTTTTGTGTTCAGCCTTGATTTAGATTCAAGAAGTAGGGAGGAAAATGTTGGGAAAGATGAAAAAGATAGGGAGCCATTATGTTAAGTAAAATATTATCCTTATTTTTCAAAAATCTTTAGACAAATACAAGCTCCTTTTGGTCCCTAGAATTTATTGGGTCTTTGCCAATTTCTTTCCTCCACGGGTCTGGCTACATTTGCTCCTTGTTAAATGTGACCTCATTCCCATTACAGATAATATTAGGACACATTCTAAACTTGTTTCTATTATTTTTTTAATTTATTTTATTGAAGTATGGTTGTTTTACAATGTTATGCTAATTTCTGCTCATAGCAAAGTGATTCAGTTATACATATATATATTCTCTTTCATATTCTTTCCCATTATGGTTTATCACAGGATATTGAATAGAGTTCCCTGTGCTAATACAGGAAGACTTTGGTGTTTATCCATCCTATATGTAATAGTTTGCATCTGCTAATCCCAAACTCTCAATCCTTCCCTCCCCGACCCTCTCTCCCCCTTGCCAACCATAACTCTATGTCTGTGAGTGTTTCTGTTTCGTAGATAAGCTCATTTGTGTAATGTTTGAGATTCCACATATAAGTGATACCCTATGGTATTTTTCTCTTTCTGATTTACTTTACTTAGTATGATAATCTCTAGGTCCATCCATGTAGCTGCAGATGGCATTACTTCATTCGTTTTTATCGCTAAGTAGTATTCCATTGTGTATGTATGTATATATATCACATCTTTATCCATTCACATCTTTACCCGTTCATCTGTTGATGGACATTTAGGTTGCTTCCATGTTTTGGCTATTGTGAATAGTGCTGCTATGAACATAGGGGTGCATGTATCTTTTTGAATTATAGTTTTGTCTGAATATATGCCCAGGAGTGGGATTGCTGGATCATATAGCAACTTTATTTTTAGCTTTTTAAGGAATCTCCAGACTGTTCTCCATAGTGGCTGCACCACTTTACATTATTACCAACAGTGTGGGAGGGTTCCCTTTTCTCCACACCCTCTTCAGCATTTATTATTTGTAGATTTTTTAATGATGGCCATTCTGACCTGTGTGAGGTGGTACCTCATTATAGTTTTGATTTGCATTTCTCTAATAATTAGTGATGTTGATCATCTTTTCATGTGCCCATTGGCCATCTGTATGTCTTCTTTGGAGAAATATCTATCTAGGTCTTCATTTGTTTCTATTCTTTAATTTCCTTTCACTACAACCCTAGAGATAAGTAGAGTTGTTAACATTATTCCCAAGTGGCAAATGAGAAAACCTGGGTACCAAGTGGCCCTGCTGCCTGCTGAAATGACAGAAATAATCCACGCGACAGCTCTGGGTCCTCACTACCCCCATTTGCCAGGAGAAGGAACAGATGAATAACGCCACCATTTGACTAAATGAACATAATACGTTCCCTCTAAAGGTATTCAATTTCTACTACCAGCTTAGAAACAAAGGGAATAAACAGAGTCCCTGGAAAATATAGAAAAAAAGTCAAAACCTCATTAATCTATAACTTATCATGTTGGAGTAATAAAAAGAGGCACATACAGGATAATCAATGGATATATATAAAAGAGATCACCAAAGACGTTTTAAAATGTTCCAAAGATTTAAACAACAAATTATAAAAAATAAAAACAAAACAAAAAAAGATGGAGGTAGGAGTTTAGGGAAGTAAGATACCAGAATGAAAACACATGGTGCTAAAAATAACATAGTTATAGGCTTCTGTCCTACTGGGGCTAGTTATTCCCCAGCTCCTAGCTCCTGGCATATCATGATGCCCAATAATTTTTGATGAAAGATTAAATGCAGGGAGGTCTTTACCTCAACAGGTCCAACATCTAACAGAGAAATAAACATGAGCATAAATAATTGTTCCAAAGCAACATAATCTTAATGATAACAGCTAACAATTTTTGAGCACTTCAGGCCTAAGATCATTATGCCTAGTAATTCATTAAATGTTCACAGTGACCCTGTGAAGTAGGGCCTATTTCCAGCCTCACTCTACAGATAAGTAAACGAAAGCACAGGGGCACCCAGATGGTGAGCTGCAAGACTGGGATGAGAACCCAGCATCAGTAGTGTAAGAGACGCCACTCAGTGTAACAATGTTCTGTGTCACAGAGGGAGAGGACTCTATGTTAAATCATGTCCACTGGTGTTAATGGCACAAATAGCCACACTATTCATTCCCACCATGTCCTTGCTGTTTGTAATTGACTTTGCATTTCCTTCCAACAAAAGGTAGAATCTCTTCCCCCACCCCATGAATCGGGACTGGGCTTGTGACTTACTTTGGCCAATAGAGCATGGGAGCAGTGACCGATGTTTCAGTCCTAAGCATAAGACTTAAGAGGCCCTGCTTCTGTTTAACACTGACACTGCCATGTGAACAAACCGGAGATAGCTTGCTGAATCATTATCACACAGATCACAATTGAGTCTGCGGGTCAAGCCCAGCTGAGGCCTCGGAGTTGTGAGAGAATCTATACAAGATCAGCAAAGCCAGCTAGGTGACCTGCAGGGGATGACAGATCAAGAAGGAGTCCTGCCGAGGTCAGACTTAACCAGATGAGCCCAGCCCACCGCCAACCCACAGAATCAGGAACTGAATACATAGTGAGTGTTTTAAGCCACCAAGTTTTAAGGTGGTCTGTTACACAGAAATAACTAATACCCCTACCGTATCAAAATCTGTTAGGATGATGCTTAAATTATTTTTAAGTCCCATAAATCATCTGAGAGGGGGAACACATCTTAGAATTGCCAAGACAAAAATATTTTTGGAGGACCAATATGGCAAACTATTAGGATCTTATAGCAGAACTATCTCAAAGATATAATCAAAATAAATGGAGACAAAGACCTTCACAATCCCTGATTAATTACATGGTAGGCTGCTTCTGAAATGGTCCCCGGGTGATCCCCAACTTGCCTTCCAGGTCTCCTACTAGATTGCCGTCACGGTGTCTTCTGTGTCTGCTGCCTCATCTGAAGGTTCAGCACGGGAAGAATCAGCTTCCACATTATTGTTGGCAGGATCTGGTTCTCAAGGGATGTTGGACTGAGGTCCTCAGTTCCTTGCTGGCTGTTGGCCAGAGGCTGTCCTCAGGTCTCTTCCATGTGAACCCCTCCATAAGACAGCTGACAATGCGGTAGTCTGCTTCTTCAGAGCAAGCACTCAGAAACACACACAGAGAGAGTGTACAAGCAAGATGGAAGTCACAGACTTTTATAACCTAACCTTGAAGTTGATATGTCATCACTTGTGCCATATGCTATACACTACAAGCAAGTTACTAGGTCAAGCTCAAGCATAAGGGGAGGGAATTACACAAGGGTGTGGACACCAGGATTTGGGGATCCTTGGGAGCCACTTTAGAAGCAGCCTACCACCTAACTAAATTCTAGGAAATTGTGAAGAGGTGGGATTTGTAATCAGAAACTTATTCATCCAATTTCAAAATGCTAGCCCTCAGGAACCAACTCTTGAAACTCGAAGGAGGTCATTTTTTTAAATACAAATTATGCAGTGTTTTTATGGTCCCAAAGGAATAACAAAGGGTGAAACTATAAATAAGTTTTAAAAGGTTTAAGAAAATTCTCAGATGCTGGCTCTATAATGGAATATTAAAGGGGTGTAAGGAATGTGTGCAGTGGATTCCTAAAGTTTTCAGAGTAATGTCAAAAAAGACAACCTTAGCTCGCTACACAACGTCCCTCAGAGGCAGGCAAGATGGACCATTGGCCTAATCTGTTGTGGCATTTCTTATATACTTATGCACAACACTATGTGGGAATGCAATAAAAATTTAAACAAGGTACTAAAGTTCAACAAAATGGGAGGATGGAGCTTTTGAAAAATGGAGACATGACATTCCTACATGGTATCTCAGACAGCTGATATGCCTGTGCTCTTTTATATTAGTTCATCCAGAAATTCATCTAAATCAGATTCAAAAACCATGTCTTAGTTCCTCACAGAATTAGAGAGAATAAAACAGTGTTTTGTAGAATATTACTGTTAGAGAGAGAAGGAAAATATCTGACTCCATATGACAGGGCTCACTTTTATACCTACATTATGCTCAAGTGTTTAAAATGGCAAAGTCATCTATTTTGCCCTCAGGCAATGTCTAAGGAGATATTTTAGGAATACACTTGGGGTTTGGGGGGATATTGTTGTCCTCAAGTTTTTAAAGAGACAGAGTGAGGATGGGTTATTGAAGTCTTATGCTTTATAATCCACATAGTAGGGCAAATAGGTGTTCAGAAGGTAAACACCCCTCAGTGAAAAGAATGAATTTAAAAGTTTCCACATAAGTAGAGTCAGACATTGTGACCTTGTAAGAGTGGTAGCTTCTGTCAGTCAACCGGAATTCACTTTAAGCCTTAAACATATAAGTCACATTGAGAGGGTTATGCATTTCACAAGTGGATTTATATATAAATACTTTTGCTGGCTCCAGTTCAACACAACAAAAGAAGTCAAACATTAGTCTGTATTTGTATTCCTTTGCTGAAGTGTTTTGACATAAACTGCACACAATCCTAGCTGGAGAGCAGCAGGCAGTTTGGAACTAACTGTTCCTCACACTTGCATTCTTTGTGATATGAAAATTTTTTTTTCTACTTAGAAAATTAGAAAGCTTATGAGTAAAAAGTTTGCTCGAACTTCAGAGAAGAGTTGTTTAAAACAGCATAGCATTTCTGGAAACTTCCAGCTTCACACAAAATTCACTTCCTACAATGTCTCAGAGTGCCTCTAAGTATCAATTCCCAAATTCCAAATACACAACATGTACCTTTCTAAGACAGAAAGTAATACCTATTATATCTAGAATTCACTCAGAACATGCTTCTATTTTTTAAACTTAATTCAGTTCTTCCAATGCAGAAAAAAGTCATTTAGTTGAAAGCACTGTATATCCACGTTACACTGCAAAACTGTTGGAGACACTTATGGGAAGGAATATTTTGAGAAATTTTCATAGTCAATATGTCTATATGGAGTTAGAAAAAAACTCTCTAGAGATCATCTGTATCAGTCAGTTATTCACACAATAATGCTGAGTAACAAACCACCCTAAAGTTCATGGACTTGAAGCAGCAATCATTTGTTCTCACACCCATCAGCAGCAGGGTGGCTGCTCTGTGGCTGAGCTGGGTAGGACTATAGACTCCAGGCTGCAGGTTCGGTTCAGATCAACTCCAGGTGGATCAGCAATTGTCAGAGGCAGGTTGTCCTCATTTCTCATTCTGGAACTCAGGCTGAAGCAACAGTGGCTACATGAGGTGTGTTGTCCTCCCTGAGGGTCACAAGTGCAAAAAGGTAAACCCAGTCCCACAAGCACGTACAAAGCCTCTGCTCGTCTCATATGTCTTAACATTCCTTTGGCCAAAACAACTTACACAATCAAGTCCAAAATCCAGGGTTGGGGAATCATACTCTGCCACATGAGGTCATAGCAGTAAATCATCCTTCCATACTTTCATTACTAGGTGTTACTGCCAACCTGAAATAGTCAATGAAGGAGCTCTGCCTTCCTCTATATTGAGTATCAGATTATTGTTATATTAAAAATGAAGAATCCAGGGAGTTCCCTTGTGGTCCCGTGGTTAGGACTGGGCACTTTCACTGCTGTGGCTGGGTTCAATCCCTGATCAGGGAGCGAAGATCCTGAAAGCCACATGGTGCAGCCAAAAAAGAAAAAGAAGAAGAAGAAGAAGAATCCAGAGGGATTACTTTTCCTAAAAATTTTTGTGCTTCATTGAAAATGTAATAGGGAAGAACAAATCTGACTCCATATTGGATCTGTTTCTTTTACTTTAAACTTTGTGTTCTGTTGCTTTTACAACAAGTTAAAAATGTTGCCTATAGCCCTTCTTGAGGCTCTCACCTTTAAAGGTATAACACTTTTCCATTCATATAGAGAAAAAGTTGTAGAACAGAGAATAACATTGTCTTGTTGGAGGTTTATAGGAACATTGTGACCAGACAGCTGCAAGAACAAAGGATTCTGACACCAAGAAGTTTGCAACAACCAACCATACCTCCTCCCCTTTTAGTATAAAAGAAGCCTGACTTCTAACTCCAGGAAGATGGTTCTTTGGGACACAAGTCCACCATCATCTCTGACTGCTGGCTTTCCAAATAAACTCACTATTCCTTGCCCCAACGCTTCTTCTCTCAATTTATTGGCCTGTCATGTGGCAAGCAGTATAAGCTTGGATTTGGTAACAGAAATCTGCATACAAAGAGCAATTCTATGGTTTATAAATGGCCATGGTTATGAGTTTTATACCAAATATGAATACATGACTATATAATTCATGTGTAAAGATATAGATATAGATTAAGTCTAGAATTACATTTGTATTTAGATATCTAACTCGTTTAGTATTTGCTTTCTTTTCTGAGTAGTTTAGTTGGAAGTCAACAGGGCTGTAGCCCACACTTTATTAAGTTCTTAAAAGTAGCAAATTCTTCCAAAGAAGGTAAATTTTAAATAAAACAAGTGGAAAATAAGCTAAAATAAATGCTAAAATTTAAATTGCATTTTGCATGTTGGTTCACAAAGTGGTCTCCCATGCACAGAGGGCAGGGAGAGACCAAAGGAAGAGGTGACCACTCCAGGTGGTAGGTGGCAGGTTGAATACTCAAGGGAACTTACATATGAGGCTTGTCTTGGGTGCCAAAAGATGAGTGGAAATTCACACCCACCCACAAGAATCTTAAAGTTTATATAGAAGGTTCAGTCATACCCAGGTGGTCACACCACACTGCTCTCTCAAGGTTTCGTCCTTGAAAACAGTTCCAGCTGTGGGGACAGTGGGCAGAACATACATTCCAAGGACAGGGAGGGGGTGAGGGGCTTCTGACTGTCCAGGGCCAGCTCGTGGGTCAACCGGTGGTCACGTCCTCTTGATGACCTCCTCTAACATTGCCAAAAAAAAAAAAATAACAAATGACACTTTAGTCCCCTAAACCAGAGAAACTTCCATTTTTCCTGTCAGTTTGAGGCTTTATATGACAACCTCAAGTCAAAATGACCCAACTCTTGTACACTCTTCCTCCAGAATCTTGCATGGGCTGAACTCCAGTGACCTGATTAGTTAAAGTTTTCTTAGTCCAGGATGTGCTCGTTTCTAAAGCAAATAGACGTATGAGGTTGATACTACAGCAACCTTGCTTTCTCTGGAGAAAGTTCTAAAAAAGAAAGTTTATCTATGGCAGTATCTCTTCTCTGATGGAGCATAAAGAATGATAGATGTATATGTATAACTGGATCACTTTGCTGTACAGCAGAAACTAACACAACATTGTAAGTCAACTATACTTCAATTTAAAAAAAAAAAGAATGATAGAAAAACACTCATTTCCAGTTATTCTGTATAAACCCTCTCACAGTTGGTTTTGGGTGCAATCATGTGCTCCTTCAATAGAAGTTTAGTATAGGGGTTTTGTCTCTTATAGACTATGTCCATTTAAGAGCAGAAAATAATTTTATCTGTGTACATTTTTTTTCTGTTTGTCCATAATTTAACTACAATTTTCTTGGGGTCAAGGATGGTTCTCTTTGCATCCCTGAAAACACCTTCCACCATGTCTTGTATTTAGGAAGCATTTGATGAATCTGCCCAAATGGATTGAATCATTAGATTCCACCTTTTATAAATCCATTGGCTTAAAGGAATATTTACTAGTCTGTTGGGGAAGATAATGATTGCTCTTGACAGCAGTAGGTAAATTATGAAAAATGAGGAAAATCACCAGAATGAAATACCAAACTATGAGTCAAATATATTTGGGCTCCAACCAAAATGGCCAGGAGAAACTGTCCTGGCTTCATAGGAAACCACTGGGCCTGGATTTCATCTCCTGTCTTGAAAGAGAATCTTCATTTCCACAAATGTGTTTTGGCTGGAGCATGAAGGAGAGTGCCCAAACATTGGGCTCAACAAAACTGCTGGCTGTAAATAATTTTATCCATGTAGTCAAAGAAAAATTGTGAAAGATAGAAAATTAAAATGTAGTATGGAAGCTATCTAGAATACAAGCCTTTTGCCTTCAGAAAAGAGCTCAACAAAATTCCTTGAGGAACTGAGACTATGATGTGATTTTTATGTAGCAATAACCCATTTAAACCAGCGTTCCTGGCTCACTTTCAGAAGTTCAAAAGTAATCGTTTCAACACAATCTTACATGGTTAAAGACACATACCACCATATACTAATATTTTTTAAGTTTTTTAAAACAGAGAAACACTAAAACAATTATATAACAAAGATTATTATTCCATTTCTTAACAAACAATTATGATTTAAACTGATGTTAAGTAAGCTTTTATATATAGAATGGATAAATAACAATGTCCTACTGTATAGCACAGAGAACTATATTCAGTATCCTATGATAAACCATAATGGAAAAGAATATTTTTAAAAAGAATGTATACATATGTATATATGTATAACTGAATCACTTTGATGGACAGCAGTAATTAATACAACATTGTAAATCAACTACACTTCAATAAAAAACAATAATAATAATTACACTGATGTTAAGTTCTTCCTCTCAGCATAAGTTCCTTGACCATCAAGCACTTGGATCCCCACTTCTCACATAAAATTATCTGATTAATACTTTTTTCTTCCCTGATGCCCATAACCACCAGTACCCATTGACTGATTAAATAAGCATTTGCTCTCGACCACATGATTGATTCTCTAATTTCCTGGAATCCTAGGCAAAAGAATAATTTTTTAAGACTTTTTATTACAGAGAATTTTAGACATACACAAAAGTACACTCAAATCATTTGTGTAGGGTAAGGAGTCTCTGATAAGGAGATTCCCCTTGATTTCACAGTCTTCCTTAATAGATCTGTGAGTCCATCCTTAATCCAGCACCCCATCCTCCTTTGTCTCCAACCTTGCTCTTTGTTACAATTCCAAGGGGCATAGAAACAGATGATGCCCTGTCTCCTCCCAACTCCTATCTGGAATATTTCTTTCTGAACCATTCCTCACCCATCCTCACACACAACTCAATCTCTCTTAATCCCATGAGGAGTTTTAGAAAATGAAAAGCAGCTCCATTTATTCGTTCAATCATTCATTTATCAGCTATTTATGATTATGTGCCAGGAAGTGCAATAGATAGTGAGGGTTCTACACAGAAGTTGGGCATGATTTCCATCCCCCGTGGAGTTGATAGACTAACGAGGAAGAAGAAAAAGTAGACAATTACAGTAAAGTGTGATAAGTGCTATGGTGGGGACACAAGGCTTATCCTTGAAGTAGGGAGGAGGAGTTTCACCAGACAGGTGGAGGGGTTGGGTGGTCAGGGAGGATTGTTTGGAAGAAGTAACATCTAAGCAAAAATCTAAAGGATGATTAGCAACTAACCAGGCAAAGATACAAGGAGAAAGCATTCAAGGCAGACAGAATAGCACATACAAAGCCCCAGACATATGAAAGCTTTTGGAAAAATCAAAGTTCAATATGGCTAGAGTATAGACTCAGCATGTGGAGGGGGATTGGGAGGAGAAAATAAAGGAATACATGAGGCTGGAAGATCACCAAGGACTAGTTTTTGCAACACCTTTTATTTCAAGCAAAGGGAGCTTGGATTTTATCTTGAGGGTGATGGATACATCTGATGAATAACAAACACTTTGAAATAACTAGATTTGATTCAGTATTCACTCTTGCCACATGTGAAGATCAGATTGAGCAGGAAAATAGAAGGAGAGAAGAAGAGGAACGGGGAGACTTGTTAGAGGCTGTAGCAGTAATATAGGTGAGAGATGGTGGCGGGTTTCTCTGGGATGGACGGAGTGGAGATGGAGAGAGGTAGGAGGGTTCAAGGAGCACTGTGGGAGGGGAGGACAGTGAGATTTACTGAATGGTTGGTTCTGGGAAGAAAGAGAAAAACCATTATGATACTCAGAATCGTTTTTGACCAAGAAGGTTGATGGTGGTGCCATTTGCCAAGATAAAAAGTCCACGTTGAGTCTAAGGTCCCTGGGGTATGTCAGTGGCTACACTGGGGCTCGGATGAACAAGACCAGATTGGACACATGCAGATCACAGAAATCATCATGGAATTTGATGGTCATTTACCCTGTTATTTTAATGTGCCCCCTAGTTGGACGTTTGCCCCTTTAGCATAGACCACCAACCTGGTGAAGGGAAAAAGGATCTGGGTTAGGAATCTGGAGACGTGGGTTCTGTCCAAGTTCTGCCACCCAGAGTTCTGTGGCCCTGAGGAGAGCCCTTTCAGTCTCTGAGTTTCATGATCTGCAGAATAATAAGATTGAAATCACCCCCAAGCTCCTTTTCAGTCCCAATATTCTATGGTATGGTTCCAGTTCATCTATTCCCTGTTTATTAAAGTTTACTCTTTAAAATAAACCATTATTAAGACATTGAACAAGAAACGTCTTAGGCAGTGAAACTCCCCTTTTTCTTTAATATCAGAAATACTTTAAAAATCTTTTTGATAGTAAAAAAAAAAGCGTCCTGGGTTGTTATTAAGGCTGTTTGTCTCTGTTATTCTACCAGATATCAGGAGTTTCGCTATTTCATTTTTCTGGCTGTCTAGTACAGCTATTCATAACAGTCCCTGAAATTTAAATACCCCAATTTTCTTATAAACCAGAAAACATCAATAAGTGCTCGACTTTGAAATTATCCTACTATCTATTTTCTAGCATTATTGTGAGTTACAAAAAAAAAAGAAAAGAAATACTGTTTCCAACTTGCTTCATTTCTCCTTCTGGAAGAACTATACACCAGGTCTCATTTCTTGACAGTAATTTCCTTTGTTATTGTGAGCCCCTTGTAGAAAATATATCTGAAATAGCTTTGGGGACTGCTTCCTTTCACTGTGACAAGGCCAGCAGTAGCAACCCAAGTCAACATGGGAGTGAGATCAAGCAAATTTACTCTCTAGTCTCATTTAGACACCAGGTCAGTATATCTGACACCTTCTTTATATTTTCACTGCCCAGTCTCCCTGCCACTTGAATGCAGTGGCACAATGCCTGGCACATGGCAGTAACAAGAACTGCTGTTCCTTAGTCCTTTGTAATGCCCAGCTCTGTGCTAGGAGCCTATCATACCCATCTCAGTCAGTTTTCACATCAATCCTGTGAGGTGGGTTTTATTATTATCCCCATTGTACAGATGAGGAGATTAGGGCTCAGAGAGTAACTTGCCCAATGTCCCTTCACAGGTGAAAGGATGCTGAGAATGGGGCTCAACCCCAAGCCATCCAATGTTGGCATCTGAGCCATAACTGTTAGAGCAGGCAGGTAGCTAGATATGAGCAGAAAAATGGGGGCAGGGGCCAGGGGGCAGGAAATCATGCATGTTGTAAGCAATGGGGTTCCTTGGGCAGACAAAGAAAAGCAGGAACCACCAGACTGACAGGAAACCACACACGTGGGGGTGATAGCTGTCCTGGAGGCAAAGGAAAGTGGGAAAAGGCAAGAATCTCTGGCATCCGAATGTAACCTGTTGCTCACTATGCCCTCATTACAATAAAATTAGCCTTGCAGATAAAGAGTACCCATCATGCACCAACGCCATGACACTTCCAATCAAGGTTAAATAAGAACAAAAATCCCTCCTCCCCTGGGGAGATGGAGCTGGATGAAAATCAAGGAATACAACCCCCCAAACTGTTCCTTCCCCAGTGAATATTCCACCCCTTCATTTGTATGTTCCAGAGAGTGTTCTTGCTTAAATACATTCTCACTTTACTTTCTTAACCTCTCTGCTTCACTTCCAAATTCCTTCAAGATGAGGCAAGAACCTTAAATTCACCGGGAACATGACAGATCTGCATGACTTCCCATAAGCCCTCAACAAGTATTATAGCTGAAAGGGTGGGTAGTGGCATGGAGGCTGCCATCAGCTGGTCCTCACTTCCTTGCTTCTGTTAGTTCCCACTGCAGTCCTGTGACAACCTACAGCTTAAAGGTGTCTCCTGCCCTTTATCCCTTTGATACAACTTATACATCAGGCCATATTCTGGAAGCAGTAAGGTCTCTGTTCTCCGGAGCTGACTTCTTAGAGAAGGAGGTGGACAATAAAGTAAAACACATAAATCAACAAAGGACCGGCAGATTGTGGAAAGTGTCTGAAGGCAATAAAACAGGACGAGGGATAAAAAGTGGCTGGAGAGAGAGCTGTTTGCATTTATCCTACAATATCCTAAAATAGTTGGATATTCTTCCCTCCAGCTATTTCTATTGCCAGATCCCACTAGAGGTCCAGCTCTTGGAATCTTTGTTATCACCATAGCCTCGTAACTGGTGTCTCTGTTTCCAGGTTTTTTCTTCAGTTTATCATGTTGACCTCTTTGGAATAATATGGCTAGATTGTAAGTTTCGCTTTTTGCTGTATGTTGGGCTCAAGTACCTCACCTTGCACCCAAGTCCCTCCATCATCTGGACTCCTACTACACATCTGAAAATGTCTTCCTTCCTTCATCCACAAGCCTATCTGAACCATCTACCACGTGTTAGCCACCATACATGCCCCAACATAAGCTTTGTGGTTTGGTCATGTTTCCTGGGTCTTCTACATATTCTATGCTTATTCCCTCATGCCTGATGCTAGATCAGTCTTTTCTGCTCTGTCCACCTCTCCAAACTTCCTTGTCATTTAGTGGCCAGCTCAAGTCCTGGCAATGAACTTCTCTTTATTCATACCATTTCACACTAACATCCTTTTTTAAAAAAAATCTCATTAGTTTCAAAAGAAATCTCATTAGTTTCAATAGCCTTCTATCCCATAGATTTGCAATTCTCTCTCATCATGAATGTGTGTGTTGCACACACTTGTGTGTGACTGAAGTCTGCACATTTATTCAGGACAACAACTAGTCCTTCTGTTCCTCTCCTATTGCCTAGTCAATGATCACAATAGTAGCAAAAATGTATTGAGCACTTACCATGTGCAAAGCACTGTGCTAAGTGTTTACACACTTTAATCTATTACTCCTGCCCATAGCTTTGTGAGCTGTTACCCTTATTACGTGCATTGGGCAGATGATGAAACTAAGGCTTAGAGAGGTGAAGCAACTTGCGTAAAGTCACACTGTTAGCAAGTGGCAACCCTGGAATTTATTTTTATTTTTTTTAATTGAAGTATAATTTATTTACTGTATTGTGTTTGTTTCAGGTGAATCAGCACAGTGATTCTGTTATATATATATATATTTTTTCAGATATGTAGATATAGATATAGATCTCACAGCTTCTTAGGCCAATCATCTATTGATGGGCACTTGGGTTGCTTCCATGTCTTGGCTATTGTAAATAGTGCTGCTATGAACATTGGAGTGCATGTCAGCCCTGGAATTTAAAACTAAGGGTATAGCTTCAAAGTTTGCAACCCAACCTCTAAGCCACACCCCCTGAGCATAACCCTCCTCATTGCTTTATAATCCCTATCCCTGGCTCCTTCCTAAAAAGGCTCAGGACTTTGAAGGAAAAAAACACCACGTGGGGGTGGTGTGGTGAGAAAGAAAGAAGCCATGTAGCTCTGGAGCAGAATTCTGTCTTTTGGGTGTTGCTACTGCAAGGACCATGTGGGAAGGAAGGGAGGTGAACCATACACTAAGGAATTGGTGGGTAAGAAGGGAAAATGCCTTAAAGTTATTGCTGAGACAATACAGCCACAAGAGCTGCTTCAGGGTGAAGACAAACACATCAAGAAACTCAAAGAATCATGCTATCTACATCAGGGGGTTCCAATGAACTTGCTCAGGTTTCTCCTTGAAGATCAGTGGATTTCTGATAATCCAGCTGCAAAAGAACTGGTAGTAGAGGAAGGAGATGTGATCACCATTTATCAGGAACAAACAGCAAGACTTTCAACAGTTTAGACACCCTTTTAATTTTCTTTCTTTTCCATTAAAAAAAACAGTTTCTTTATAATGTGAAGTTCAATGCTGAATTGAAGCAGGTCCCCATTTTCTGAAAGTTCCCCCCTAAAAAATCTTGTATTGATATTTTGAGTCCCCGTGCTTATTATTCTTTTTCATTGGTTTGTGTCTTGCTGAGTTCTTGTGCCCCAGCTCCATCCTCCTTTGTGTTGCCCTCCCCTTTTTATAAAGTGTTTGTGGATACTGTGGGAGGAGAGCCCTGTTCTAGAACTGGGCATTCTCAGGCTTGTCTGCAATGGGGTTGGTGGATGCAGGCACTAGTGACTTCCTGTTGGACCCTGAAGTTTTGACCAGGGACTGCTTCACTGCTGGACCTTCTAGTCCATTCAGGCTGCAGTAACAAAATACTGCAGACTGAGTAGCTTATAAACAAACATTTATTTCTCACAGCCCTGGAGGCTAGAAGTCAGAGAGCAAGGTGCCAGGATGGTGGGGTGAGAGCCTGTAGTCTTCCTGTGTCCTCACATGATGCAAGGGGAGAGGGATCTTTCTGAAGCCTCTTTTATAAGGGCACTAATCCTATTCATGAGGGCTCCACCCTCATGACCTAATCACCTCCCTAAGGCCCACCCCCAAATACCATCGCCTTGGGGGTTAGGATTTCAACAGGTGAGTTTGTGGGGGATACAAACATTCTGATGACAGCAGTGGGAGATGGAAGTTTTCAGAGGACTAAAATGGGAAGGAAAAGGTACTTCCTTAACTTGGAGACACATTTACAATCTGACGGTCTGGACCAAAACAACAAAAATTGGGCTGGAAGTGAGGAGGCTTGGTCAGGGTAATAATAACAATCAACTCCAAAGTTGCCTTTACTGAAGAGACAGTGCATTTTAAGAGTTTTAAAAATCTTGTCGGAAGATCCCAGATAATAAAAGAAAGGAGGTCATACAGAAGCATTTGAAACAAAACACTGATATCTTTTGATTTGGGATTTTAAATGGCAATTTTCTGTACCGACTATATTAAAACAAGCAAAATGTTTGGAAAGTCCATTAAATTAAAAAAAGAAAGTACCGTACAACTGTGAAATACAAATAAAAACCCAAAAGTCATATACAAGAAAAATGGCAATCAACATACCCAAAATTTAAATGAATATCAGGTTTAGTGTAAATCTCCCAGCAACTAAAGCAAAAAGAAAATTTTAATCAGTTGGAAAGTTCTAAATTTTATGACATCATTTACCAGAGGAAGAATGTTACTTCTGCTTTGTTTTTCTGAAATTTTCCTCATTGCCCTGGATTTCCCCAAGCAAACACATAATACAAACACGTTTTCAGACTTGAGGTGGTTTCCCTCTTATTTCTTCATATAAAAGCTCAAATATCACCCCAGGCGTATGGCTTGGTATCCAGTAGTTTATTGAATTCAACATGTTGTGACTTTCTGAATTTGATTAAACACACACGTGAGAAATTCATGAATATACTGTGTTCCCTTCAAGTCATTTCTAAATGCCTCGCAGGACCATTACCAATAGGCGCGAAGCTATTTCATTCTGTCCTGAGGAGCTGAGGCCAGCATGGTGTAAGGTGATAGCCTTGAAGGATAAGTGTTCAAAGACGGTATCTTTGTCCTCTCGCAGACTCTGAAGCCTAAACTACACCCAGTCAGCAACCTGAGCATCAGCTTCTCCAAACACACACACATCAATCAATAGGATATCTTGAGAGGGAAGAAACCACTGTTTTCTCCCTTTCATGCGCTATCAAGCTTCTGTGAATGACAGGCTTTTGGTCGCTCCTTAGCTCTTTCTAATAGGTTGAAACCCCAAGGCTGCTGATCTGTGATTATATAAACATATATACTTTTTCAAGTTATACATTTTCTCAAGTCTAAATAAATAGCGTATATGCACTTTGTAATTGGCTTTTATCAGGAGTCACTCCTCTTTTAAAAAACAGTCTGGGCTTTGTTGTTCTCCTTCAAAGTCCTTTTTAAAGAAGAAAAAAAATTGTATTAAAGGTACAGTAAGCTTTAGTATCCTCGATTGTTCTCTGCCAAGAAACCCATTTTAAATGTTTGATTCCCCACCCCACAAATTGTAGACAGGAACAGAGTGGATATTATTCTTTAAATCGTTTAAACAGCTTAGTGAGTGGAGCCAATTGAAGTAAATCATAATTGCTAAACAGGATTAAGTTCACAACAGTCTCGTGAAAGTCTTCGAAAAAGCACAACACAAAAATAGACCCAAACAACGGGTACGCATTTGTATGTAGCTGCAGTTCCAGGAGTCCTTTCTCTCAAACGCCGGTGTTATGAATCAGTGCGCGTAAAACAGTAACCTTCCTGGTCCCGCGTTCTCACTTGATCCGTATTATTTACGTTCCACACTCTAGTATGTAACTGGCAAACATTTTCAAATAGTAAGGCCCATATGCCGCCAGTGGTGATGTAAAATCAGGCTTTCTCCTGCATTTAGGAAATTAGGGCGATCCCACCCCGCTGCACTCATTGGAACGCCCCTTGTACTACACAATTTATCTTCAGGCTAATGGATTTTACACAGGTGATCAAAAGTTGTGGGCTAACTTCTCGACTCAATTAGCTAAATTATTTCTTGCCATTTCAAATCATAGCCTAAGGCTCCACAAGGCAGCAATTGAAAAACAAAGAAAAAAAAAATTGAAAAGTGGGGCCATTCATGCTCAGACATCAGACCTGAAGTAAAGAGAAGCCCAAGCCCTAAGATCCAAAACCAACCTGGTCTTCAGTTGTGTAAGCCCACCCCCACCCCCCCAAGCCCCGCTATTTCCTTGCACTCACTCTTGGATTTTTCATCAAGCCCTGAGTTAGAGCAAACACTTTGGGGCAAAGGTTTCTCAACAAGCCTTTGTCAGAACACTATTCTACCAGATGCTCAGGAAAAGGGGGTCCTGTGGTCTAATAAGTTTGGGAAATGTGCATTTCACAAAGCTCAATAGCATATTAAAAGCTCCCAAAGTCCTACAGAAACTTTTAACTTAGCTGAGTTACCCTCGCTGAGCCCCCGTTTCCCAAAATTAAGAGGCCACAGAATCTCATTTTCAGCATAATATTCAGTGGAACCAATGTTCTGCCAGGATTCACTTTGGGAAACCCAAATTTAGAACTCCAAATTGGCTCTCTGCTTACATTTTTTCTAATTTAAGTTGGACGATACATTATAAATAATCCACTGTGCCTTTTTGGAAAGTGCCTTAACCTCCAGGGTTTTGTGGATGTGTGAGTTTTTATGTAAATCGGAATTTCTTTCGGTGCTTAAGCAACTTGATAATTAGGGGTCTGAAGCATGCATTCTCTGTCACCTTCCTCCACAGTGAAAGGTTTTCAGAATGTATCCTGGTGACCTGTTCCCTGTAACTTTTACAAATGCTTCATTTTCCCCAATAGTGAACCAAACCTCACTTGACAGTCTCTGCTTGACGAGTATTAAGGCAGCCAAGTGAACTGTTTAATACTCACTCTCAATCTGTTGAATCCAGTTCCAGGGCCTCTGCAGCAAAGACACACACTTGATTCATTACTAAGCCTCATAGGTCTGATTCCCTCGCTACAGTCAAGTAACATCTTCTGATCACAACGTCCCCTGTGATTGAGCAGCCTCAGTGCCGTACACCCTCACCTCCCCCGATTCAGAAAGCTACAAGCATGCCCCCATCATCCCATCAATGGGATTCAGCTAGGACCTAGCGTAACAAAGTCTTAGCTCCAAAATGCTAAGTTTTGCCAGAGCATATGGGGTTATAAAAGCAAATGTGTATTCCACGTAATATTGTGTCACAATTATCAGGTACATTTTTTAAAAAGCAACACCCACAGGTCTGAACAACTTCAGTTTTATGCAAATTCTGCAAGCACTAAGCCCTGCTTACTTGTCACTTTTTTGTTGTATCAGCACAGCAGCCCAGGGAGGAATCGTGTCTCACTGTGCTTCGCCATTATTAGCGTCTACCTTTGCAAATACTCTCCCCACTTACTAAAGGAACTTCTGGCTCGGCGCGAGAGTTCTCTGTTCACACCCTTATTTTGTGCTGGCAGAGAGGAGCTTCTGTGAGTGCAATGATGCAACTCAATGCTCCTTGGGAATTCAATATGCTGTACCACGGATGCCCAACCCCACACGCTTTTTATAATCATAGCCATCATCTTTTTATTATGTCTTGGACTTGAGGAGGCCTGAAAGCAGATGTAACTCATGATGACCTGACTTCAATGGGAGAATGAACCAGGTGGCTAATTGTCTCTAAAACAAATACACTGATAATTAGCAGGAGAGCACAATGCAACAGAAGCCTAACCACCAACCTTTATTTAAGTTAAGCAAATGGGTCGGCAAATGATGCAGCTGCACGGCACTTTGACAAGTTAATAAGAGAGCCATACTTCATCCCGGCAGCCACACTAGCCAAAGCATGCCCTAAGGGCTTGGTATCAACAATGCTGAAACTGTAAACTTGGGAAATTGTCAATGCTCACAACGAAAACCCCTGTCTGAGTACTTTGTGGAGCCAGGGTTTCAGGTGCTAGATTTTCTCACCTATGGAATGCTGGGGTCAAAGCCGAGACAATAGGAAGATGTTGAGGTCTCACCCCTACACACTGGAAGTGCTAATAATTGCGGCTCTCTACTAGTGTTGATTTAGCGACAGCATCATTGCAGATTCCATTTTTCTAGGTTGTAGATTACTCTGCTTGGATTGACTGACACCTAGATCAGGGTTCAGCATGTTATTTCTGTAAAGGGCCAAAGAGTAAATACTATAAGTTTTGCAGGCCTTATGGTCTCAGTTGAAATTACTTGGTTCTGCCGTTTTAGCATTAAGCAGCCATAGATAAGTCATAAATAAATTAGTCTAGCTGTATTCCAATAAAACTTTATTTATGGACACAAATTAAATTCTATATACTTTTCACTTCAAGAACTATTCTTCTTGTTTTGATTTTTTCAAGTATTTACAAATATAGGAAAAATTCTTGGTTTATGGACCATACAAAAACAGGCTGGGGACTTCCCTGGTGGTCCAGTGGTTAAGACTTTGTCTTCCAATGCAGGGGGTGTGGGTTCGATTCCTGGTTGGGGAGCCAAGATCCTACATGTCTTGCAGCCAAAAACCAAAACATAAAACAGAAGAAATATTTTAACAAATTCAATAAAGACTTTAAAAATGGTCAACATCAATCTCCAAAATATACAAGCAGCTCAATATCAAAAAAAGCAACCCAATCCAAAAATGGGCAGAAGACCTAAATAGACATTTCTCCAAGGAAGACCTACAGATTGCCTGCAAACACATGAAAGGATGCCTAACATCACTAATCATTAGAGAAATGCAAATCAAAACTACAATGAGGTATCATCTCACACCAGTCAGAATGGCCATCATCAAAAAATCTGCAAACAATAAATGCTGGAGAGGGTGTGGAGAAAAGGGAACCCTCTTGCACTGTTGGTGGGAATGTAAATTGATACAGCCACTATGGAGAACAGTATGGAGGTTCCTTAAAAAACTAAAAATAGAACTACCATATGACCCAGCAATCCCACTACTGGGCATATACCCTGAGAAAACCATAATTCAAAAAGTGTCTTGTACCACAATGTTCATTGCAGCTGTATTTACAATAGCCAGGACATGGAAGCAACCTAACTGTCCATCGACAGATGAATGGATAAAGATGTGGCACATATATACAATGGAATATTACTCAGCCATAAAAGGAAATGAAGTTGAGTTGTCATGAGATGGATGGACCTAGAGTCTGTCATAAGAGTGAAGTCAGAAAGAGAAAAACAAAAACCGTATGCTAACACATATATATGGAATCTTAAAAAAAAATGGTTCTGAAGAAACTAAGGGCAGGACAGGAATAAAGACAAAGACGTAGAGAATGGACTTGAGGACACAGGGAGGATAAACGGTAAGATGGGACGAAGTGAGAGAGTGGCATTGACATATATACACTACCAAATATAAAGTAGATAGCTAGTGGGAAGCAGCCCCATACCACAGGAAGATCAGCTCTGTGCTTTGTGACCACCTAGAGGGGTGGGATAGGGAGGGTGGGAGGGAGCCGCAGGAGGGAGGGGTTATGGGGATATATGTGTACGTATAGCTGATTCACTTTGTTATACAGCAGAAACTAACACAACAATGTAAAGCAATTATACTCCAATAAAGATGCTAAAAAAAAAAATGGTCCACATTTTTAAAATCTTAAAAAAAAAAAAAGAAAGAAGAAAAACAGGCTGGATTTGACCCATGGGTTAACCCCTGGGTTGGTTGACCCCTGGCTTAGATTAATTAATTGAACTGCAGTTAAGATTTCAGGGATAACATGGGGGTTTTCTCTGTGGCTTCCTGTGTATCTCTTTTTTCACTGTACAGGGGAATTCAGTTCTTGAGGGGGCTAGAATCAAGGCCAGGGGAATGGGATATTCAAATTACTTGCTCCAATAAATACACATTGATTACCTGCTGCACAAGTCACAGGTCCTGAAGGGCATAGACCCTGAAGGAGGCTATAATTCAGAGTTCTAGTTGGACAGGGACCAGCCTCAAGTCTCAGGCAAAGAGATGCTTCCCTGGATGACTTGTCAATAGGTAATAAAATACACAGATTCTTTAACCCACATACCTCATTTCTGGGAATTTACCCTAAAGAAATAATTTAAATTACATGCACATAAAAAAAGAATGTCTATATGTGTATAACTGAGTCACTTTGCTGTACAGCAGAAATAAGCACAACATTGTAAATCAACTATACTTCAATTTTTAAAAAAAAACAAAAATTGAAATGTATAGAAAAATTGGTATGTTGTGTAACAGGAACAAATATAGTGCTGTAGATCAAAAATAAACATTTAAAAAGAAAACAAAAAAATTTTAAAAATAGAATTACACGCAAAACTTGGAGAACAGCATCAAGGATACTTGTTGCAGTATTGTTTACAAAAAAAAAAAAGGGAGGCAAGCTAAATGTCAAACAGCAGGAACTTAGTTAAACAATTCATTGTTAATATTCTATACAATAAATTATTATGTAGCTATTAAAAGTGTGGTATGTCAAGTGTAATATAGATAGCTGGTGGGAAGCAACCGCATAGCACAGGGAGATCAGCTCGGTGCTCTGTGACCACCTAGAGGGGTGGGATAGGGAATCTGGGAGGGAGATGCAAGAGGGAGGAGAAATGGGGATATATGTATATGTATAGTTTATTCACTTTGTTATACAGCAGAAGCTAACACACCATTGTGAAGCAATTATACTCCAAAAAAGCTGTTTAAAAAAACAGAAGAGTGGTATGTAAGAACCTGTATTGGCACAGGAGATTTTCCAACTGGAGATGGGAGGCTAGCATATAACAAAACAATAAGACAAAATGGTCTAATTTTTGTTTTTAGACTTGCAGAAAATATCTCAGAGCATATAAACAGGAAGTGGTGTTATTGTCCATCTCTGGAGGGTGGGTTTATAACTGGTTCTTAATTTTTTCTTCCTCTGTATTTTATTTTCAAAATATTTTAAATTAATTCATTCAATGCATATTTAGTCAGCACTAAGTCTTAGGCCCTGGTTTTCTACAGTGGCAATTTTATATTTTGTAATTAAAAAAATAATAAATTTTTTCAAGAACTGGCAGTCCTCAAAAGTGAGTGTAAGAATGCCTACAAGCAGTTGGGATGAACCACATGGGAACCCACACCACAGAAGAGCCACTGGGGAAGGTGAGGACCAGAGAGAATGAAGCAGAGGGGGCTGAGAGGGTCTCTGATGTACCTAAAGCTACATGGGTAGCACTTGTTAGCAGTACTACATGTAACTCTGTCACTCCTACCGTTTTTCAAAAGCAACCCTTGTATCTCCCAAACTTATCAAGGGGCCAGTGGGTGAGATGCTAAGACATGGCAGAGATCTAGCCTAATAACACATAGGCCTGGAATGTCCCTTTCTTCTGAGAGAGAGAAAGATTAGGGGAGTCTATTGATTCAACTTGGGACTCTTCCTGGAAAAAAAACTAGTGACTTAACAGAGTATCCTCATCATAGTAGAGTCTAGACTGCCCTGGATTTTTGGGGCTGATTTCGACATTTTGTATCAAGCAGAGTGTGTTTTAAAACATATACAGCAAAGTACCAGAATGGTGTTGATGGAGAAGTAGAAAAGTAAACATGTCCATGCTTTTCTACAGACTTCTCTGATTTGTTGGGCTTACTGAGGTATGTGATCTTCCCATGTGCAGAGACCGAATATTTGTTCTTCTGACATTGGAGTATGTCCTTTTCTACTGCATTTGAGCTTACACCTGCTGCGTGGTTCAGAAAACCCCTGAAATAAGAAGCATTTACAGGGTTATTGGAAGATGCGGGCCTACAATCTTATCCTGTGTATCCTGCATACCCCATATTTATTTCAACTATGAGATTTTTATTATGATAACATAGGAACAATAACAATTGAACCTGAATACCAGAATGTATTGCTCTCAGTGAGTTCTTGTGTGAATTCCGACAGCTGGATGTAGCTTCAGCTACACTGATGCCTTACTGAAAGCATTTTTACAGAAGACAGAAAGATGGTCTTTCCATGGAAAGGAAACCTTAATGGTCCCAGGAACCTGGGCAACTTCTTAGTAGAACTGACACTGCATCTCCCACTTTACCTCCACTGATCCCTCCCCCTACATACTTACAGAGGGTCTATTTCATTCCCTGCATCTCTCTCTTCCCTTTGACATTGGCTAATTCTCTTCCAGCTTCCTAAAGTAATAGTTCTGGTGTGTGGCTGGCTGACGACCCAACACACAATCAAAACCATGCTGGCCAGATATGTGTAACTGCTTCTCAGCCATTGACGATCCATCTATCACTTTCCGTACATTGGTTTGGAAAAAGCTTTCATAAGCAGAGACAGTCTACCGAGCACGCTTGCATATACACATCACACACACACACATGCACACGCACACACACACTCACTTGTATGGAGGTTATATGTGTGTGTACGGATCTAGAACATAAGCCAATATTTTTTAACAATAGTTTTACCTCCATTTATACAATAGTTTTTGTTTTTTTTTTTTTAATTTCAAAATAAGGTATCCCTTCCCGCCAAAGGAAAGAAACTGGAATGTTCGTTTCATTGCTGCCATTTTTCAAAAGATCTTTATCTCTACTTTCAGACTGAACCAGGTTGGGGCACAAATATTTGCATCAGCTCTTTTGCTTCTCACACACCAAAAGGAGCAACAATGGTATAAACAAAAGAGAAACCTAGAAACAGTTGCTTTAGTCTTTAATATTACCCTTAATTTTCCTATTAATGTATGAAAATTCTCCAGAAACTGGTCATGAGCTTGCATTGCTATTTTTATTTTTATCAATAATAATAGTGGTTTTTATTGGGTACATCTTTTCTGGAGAACGATAAGAACTTTATGCAAATCATCTTTTCATCCTCACACCATCTTTGAGGGATAGCCAAAGGGTAGATCATTTTATCCCAATTGAAAAGATAAAAAGAAATTGGTAAAGATGTCAGCACAGGGAGGATTACTGGCCTTGAATTTGATTTGAGGTTTTACTCTTTCCCTCATCCAACCAATTCTTTCTCTAGCCATTGCCCACAGAGTGATGCTTTTATGTATGTATATTAGGTGATTTCATTCCCTGCTTGTACAGGGGGGCTACATTGTGCCTGAGCTGTCTCTGGAGCCCTATCTCATGCCTCCTTCATTCACTTTGCTCCAGTGTCACTGGCTACCTAGGGTGGGATACCTCAGAATCATCTCCAGGGACAAGAATTCCTGGGAGAGCCATTTATTAGAAAGTGTTCCAGGAAAAGCCAGTAGGAGAGTGACAGAGTGGGACAGAAAAAGAAGAGAACCAAGCGAGGGTGAGAAATCAAGCAAAGTCCCAATTAGCACAACTTTGGCCCACTTTTGCAGGGGAGGTCTGGGAGGTGCCCCCATCGGGACAAAGGAGCTGGGGAATTGATAGCCCTGTTTTCATCAGTATTGGTAAAGGGCTGCCCCAGAGAATTCCATTCCCAGAACTTGTAGCTCTTGGGACTTGCAAGCAAAGTGAATTCTGGCAGCCTGAAGGCAGCTTCCCAATGGAGAAGCACCTACTGCTACCGGGAGGGAAAGCAAACCAGAGGCTGATGAATCTAAATAGATACAGAGTGGTGACAGCACCTGTGACACTGGGTTTCTGTTCCTAAAACACTCCCTGAAAGCATCTTGAGACCTCATCAAGGTCTGCCCCACTCTGGACCTCTCTGCCCCTGGTCCTTTGCACAGGTGTCTTCTTTACCTCAAGAGAGTCTTGGCTTCATTTTTACCTCCTTCAGTCTCCTGTAAGTGGAGGTGGAGCTGTATCTGTTTAAAAGAAGCTCTCCAATGCCCCATTTTATCTTTCTCAGCACTTATCACTGTCAGTCATGGCTTGTTGGTTTCCTATCTGTCACCCCAGTAAAGTGTAAGCTCCGTGAGGGTAGGGATTTTTTATCTCTTGCTCTCCACTGTGTCCTGAGCACCTAGCCCAGCTTCTAATATACCCAGGAGACACTCACTCAACCACTGTTTCTTGAAGAAGTGAATACTTGAATCATATTTTACCTTTCACACAGTAATTTCAAGTATTCCACTATGGGTTGCCATTCATTTTAAGATACCTAAAAACAAACTCAGAAGAATAGATAATATTCTCATGGTATTAAAAGTATAAACTCCACAATAATATATTAGCAAACAAAGCCAAAAATACTTCAAGTATAATCAAAACAAAACAAAACAATAAGTTAAATATGAAAGTTTCTCTCTACATTGAGTGGAAAAATCAACAAATGGTAGAAATGAGAAAACTAAAAAAGGATTGGGGGGGAAGCTTCTATTTTAATAAACCAAATTGTTTCTAAATTGGGTATGGGAACTTCTTTTACACATAATGTTTATTTTTATACTACTCTCCTCCCTAAAAATAAGGTGTTTACCATGTGAGCTGAGCATACTCAAGTTTTCTGTGGCACATGGAGGCAAATGTGGCTTCAATTCTTTCCCTCCTACATCTAAGGGGAGTTTGTTGCTCCTCCCACCAAGAAGCATTGTCTATTTCCCTTTCTCTGGAATCTGGGCTTGCTTTTGCCAGTAGAATGAGGCCAAAGTGATAATGATCCAGTTCAGACTCTAGGGCTCAAGAGACCTTCCATGCTTCCACTCTGTTGGAACCTTGCCACTGCCACGTGGACAAGTCCAGACTGACTTACAAGAAGGATCAGAGACCACATGGAGCCAAGCTGATTCATCACAGCCATGGCCATCTTAGAGTAGCCAGCCCCAGTCAAGCCTCCCGCTGACCACGGAGACATGAGGGAGCCCTGCCAAGATGGGCCAAGTCCAGCCCAGATCGGTGGATCAACCCAGCAGATGCACTGGCTTGTTAGGAATAATCAACCATTGTTCTTTTTAGCCATTAAGTTTTGCCGGGGGGGGGGGGGGGAGGGGGGGGGGCGTTGTTCCACTACAACAGCTAACTGAAACACTTCCCCAATCATTATGCTAGAGAACCAGGTGAACCCGAATCTTACAACAGCTTTGGCAGACCTCTCTCTGGTTGTTATTGCTGTGGGGGTGCTTTTCAAGGCAGTTTAAGAAAAGAAGCTACCCAGGGTCTTACTGTAGAGCACAGGGAACCATATTCAACCTCTTGTAATAACATATAATGAAAAAGAAAATATATATGTATAACTGAATCACTTTGCTGTACACCTGAAACTGACAAAGCATTCTAAATCAACTATATTTCAATTTTTAAAAATTTTAAAAAGAAACCATCTCAACTGTACCATTTTTCTAGATGCCACATATAAGCGATATTATATGATACTTGTTTTTCTCTTTCTGACTTACTTCATTCTGTATGACAGTCTCTAGGTCTATCCACGTCTCTGCAGATGGCACTATTTCATTTCTTTTTATGGTTGAGTAATATTCCATTGTATATATGTACCATATCTTTATCCATTCCTCTGTTGATGGACTTATTTGCAAAGCAGAAATAGACACACAGATGTAGAGAACAAACTTATGGATACCAAGGGGGAAAGGGGGGGGGATGAATTTGGAGGTTGGGATTGACAGATATACACTACTATGTATAAAATTGATAACTGATGAGAACCTGCCGTATAGCACAGGGAACTCTACTCAATGCTCTGTGGTGACTTAAATGGGAAGGAAATCTAAAAAAGAGGGGATATATGTTTACCTATAACTGATTCACGTTGCTGTACATCAGAAACTAACACAACATTGTAGAGCAACTGTAATGTCAATAAAAAAATTTTTTTAAAAGAAGCCATGGAGAAAATGGCAGCCTCCAGGAGAGCTCACGCCAAGGAATATTCTCTGGAGCTTCTGCCACCAGAGTCTTTGTCCCCACAGTGAGCCACAGCCACACCCGCCTCTCCAGAACGCCCTCCAAGACCCGCAGCCGTGTGACTGACGGGGTCTTGGTGCTCCGGCAGATTGTCAGGCCAGAGCCTCTGAGGTGGGAGAGCCAAGTACAGGACATTAGATTACCAGAGACCTCCCAGCCCCACATAATATCAATCAGTGAGAGCTCTCAGAGATCTCCATCTCAACACTAAGACCCAGTTCCACTCAACGACCAGTAAGCTCCAATGTTGGACACACCATGCCAAACAACTAGCAAGACAGGAACACAACCCCACCCATTAGCAGAGAGGCTGCCTAAAATCATACTAAGTTCATAGAAACCACAAAACACACCACTCGACACAGTCCTGACCAACAGAAAGACAAGATCCAGCCTCATCCACCAGAACACAGGCAGTCCCATCCACGAGGAAGCCTACACAACCCACTGAACCAAATTTACACATTGGGAGCAGACACCAAAAACAACGAGAACTACAAACATGCAGCCTGAAAAAAGGAGAGCTCAAACACAGTACATTAAGCAAAATGAGAAGACAGAGAAATACACAGCAGATGAAGGAGCAAAGTAAAAACCCACCAGACCAAACAAATGAAGAGGAAATAGGCAATCTACCTGAAAAAGAATTCAGAGTAATGATAGTAAACATGATCAAAATCGTGGAAATAGAATGGAAAAAATACAAGAAATGTTCAACAAGGACCTAGAAGAACGAACGAGCAAACAAACAATGAGGAACAACACAATAAATGAAATGAAAAATGCTCTAGAAGGAATCAATAAAAGAATAACTGAGGCAGAAGAATGGATAAGTGACCTGGAAGATAAAATAGTGGAAATAACTACTGCAGAGCAGAATAAAGAAAAAAGAATGAAAAGAATTGAGGACAGTCTCAGAGACCTCTGGGACAACACTAAATGCACCAACATTCGAATTATAGGGCTCCCAGAAGAAGAAGAGAAAAAGAAAGGGACTGAGAAAATATTGGAAGAGATTATAGTTAAAAACTTCCTTAATATGGGAAAGGAAATAGTCAATCAAGTCCAGGAAGCACAGAGAGTCCCATGCAGGATAAATCCAAGGAGCAACACACCAAGATACATATTAATCAAACTATCAAAAATTAAATACAAAGAAAAATGTTACAAGCAGCAAAGGAAAAGCAACAAATAACATACAATGGAATCTCCATGAGGTTAACAGCTAATCTTTCAGCAGAAACTCTGCAAGCCAGAAGGGAGTGGCAGGACATACTTAAGGTGATGGAAGGAAAAAACCTACAACCAAGATTACTCTACCTAGCAAGGATCTCATTCAGATGTGACAGAGAAATTAAAACCTTTACAGACAAGCAAAAGCTAAGAGAATTCAGCAACATCAAACCAGCTTTATAACAAATGGTAAAGGAACTTCTCTAGGCAGGAAACACAAGAGAAGAAAAAGACTTACAATAACAAACCAGAAACAATTCAGAAAATGGTAATAGGAACATACATATTGATAATTACCTTAAAAGTAAATGGATTAAATGCTCCAACCAAAAGACATAGACTGGCTGAATGGATACAAAAACAAGACCCATATATAAGATGTCTACAAGAGACCCACTTCAGGCCTAAGGACACATACAGACTGAAAGTGAGGGGATGGAAAAAGATATTCCATGCAAATGGAAATCAAAAGAAAGCTGGAGTAGCAATTCCCATATCAGACAAGATAGACTTTAAAATAGACTATTACAAGAGACAAAAAAGGACACTACATAATGATCAAGGGATCAATCCAAGAAGATACAACAATTCGAAATATTTATGCACCCAACATAGGAGCACCTCAATACATAAGGCAAATGTTAACAGCCATAAAAGGGGAAATTGACAGTAACACATTCATAGTAAGGGACTTTAACACCCCACTTTCACCAATGGACAGATCAACCGAAATGAAAATAAATAAGGAAACACAAGCTTTAAATGACACATTAAACAAAATGGACTTAATTGATATTTATAGTCTATTACATCCAAAAACAACAGAATACACTTTCTTCTCAAGTGCTTATGGAACATTCTCCAGGATAGATCATATCTTGAATCACAATTCAAGCATTGGTAAACTTAATAAAATTGAAATCATATCAAGTATCATTTCCAAACACAAGGCTATGAGACTAGATATCAATTACATTAAGAAAACTGTAAAAAATACAAACATATGGAGGCTAAACAATATGCTACTAAGTAACCAAGAGATCACTGAAGAAATCAAAGAGGAAATCAAAAAATACCTAAAAACAAACGGCAACGAAAACACGATGACCCAAAACCTATGGGATGCAGCAATAGCAGTTCTAAGAAGGAAGTTTACAGCAATACAATCCTACCTCAAGAAACAAGAAAAATCTCCAATAAACAACCTAACCTTACACCTATGGAAATTAGAGAAAGAAGAAAAAAAAAATCCCCAAAGTGAGCAGAAGGAAAGAAATCATAAAGATCAGATGAGAAATAAAAAAGAAATGAAGGAAACAATAGCAAAGATCAATAAAACTAAAAGCTGGTTCATTGAGAAGATAAAGCTGATAAACCATTAGCCAGACTCATTAAGAAAAAAAGGGAGAAGACTCAGATGACTAGAATTAGAAATGAAAAAGAAGTAACAACTGAAACTGCAGAAATAAAAGGATCATGAGAGATTACTACAAGCAACTCTATGCCAATAAAATGGACCACCTGGAGGAAATGGACAAATTCCTTTTTTTTTTTTTTAAACATCTTTATTGGGGTATAATTGCTTTACAATGGTGTGTTAGGTTCTGCTTTATAACAAAGTGAATCAGCTATACATATACATATGTTCCCATATGTCTTCCCTCTTGCGTCTCCCTCCCTCCCACTCTCCCCATCCCACCCTTCCAGGCTGTCACAAAGCACCGAGCTAATATCCCTGTGCCTTGCGGCTGCTTCCCCCCAGCTATCTACCTTACTACGTTTGTTAGTGTGTATATGTCCATGACTCTCTCTCGCCCTGTCAAAACTCACCCCTCCCCCTCCCCATACCCTCAAGTCCATTCTCCAGTAGGTCTGCGTCTTTATTCCTATCTTACCCTTAGGTTCTTCATGACATTTTTTTCCCTTAAATTCCATATATATGTGTTAGCATACGGTATTTGTCTTTTTCTTTCTGACTTACTTCACTCTGTATGACAGACTCTAGGTCTATCCATCTCATTACAAATAGCTCAATTTCATTTCTTTTTAAGGCTGAGTAATATTCCATTGTGTATATGTGCCACATCTTCTTTATCCATTCATCCGATGATGGGCGCTTAGGTTGTTTCCATGTCCTGGCTATTGTAAATAGAGCTGCAATGAACATTTTGGTACATGACTCTTTTTGAATTTTGGTTTTCTCAGGGTATATGCCAAGTAGTGGGATTGCTGGGTCATATGGTAATTCTATTTGTAGTTTTTTAAGGAACCTCCATACTGTTCTCCACAGTGGCTGAACCAATTCACATTCCCACCAGCAATGCAAGAGTGTCCCCTTTTCTCCACACCCTCTCCAGCATTTATTGTTTCTAGATTTTTTGATGATGGCCATTCTGACTGGTGTGAGATGATATCTCATTGTAGTTTTGATTTGCATTTCTCTAATGATTAAGGATGTTGAGCATTCTTTCATGTGTTTGTTGGCATTCTGTATATCTTCTTTGGAGAAATGTCTATTTAGGTCTTCTGCCCATTTTTGGATGGGGTTGTTTGTTTTTTTGTTATTGAGCTGCTTGTAAATTTTGGAGATTAATCCTTTGTCAGTTGCTTCATTTGCAAATGTTTTCTCCCATTCTGAGGGTTGTCTTTTGGTCTTGATTATGGTTTCCTTTGCTGTGCAAAAGCTTTGAAGTTTCATTAGGTCCCATTTGTTTATTTTTGTTTTTATTTCCATTACTCTAGGAGGTGGGTCAGAAAGGATCTTGCTGTGATTTATGTCATAGAGTGTTCTTCCTATGTTTTCTTCTAAGAGTTTGATAGTTTCTGGCCTTACATTTAGGTCTTTAATCCATTTTGAGCTTATTTTTGTGTATGGTGTTAGGGAGTGATCTAATCTCATACTTTTACATGTACCTGTCCAGTTTTCCCAGCACCATTTATTGAAGAGGCTGTCCTTTCTCCACTGTACATTCCTGCCTCCTTTATCAAAGATAAGGTGTCCATATGTGCGTGGGTTTATCTCTGGGCTTTCTATCCTGTTCCACTGATCTATCTTTCTGTTTTTGTGCCAGTACCATACTATCTTGATTACTGTTGCTTTGTAATATAGTCTGAAGTCAGGGAGCCTGATTCCTCCAGCTCCATTTTTCGTTCTCAAGATTGATTTGGCTATTCGGGGTCTTTTGTGTTTCCATACAAATTGTGAAATTTTTTGTTCTAGTTCTGTGAAAAATGCCAGTGGTAGTTTAATAGGGATTGCATTGAATCTGTAGATTGCTTTGGGTACTAGAGTCATTTTCACAATGTTGATTCTTCCCATCCAAGAACATGGTATATCTCTCCATCTATTTGTATCATCTTTAATTTCTTTCATCAGTGTCTTATAATTTTCTGCATACAGGTCTTTCGTATCCTTAGGTAGGTTTATTCCTAGATATTTTATTCTTTTTGTTGCAATGGTAAATGGGAGTGTTTTCTTGATTTCACTTTCAGATTTTTCATCATTAGTATATAGGAATGCCAGAGATTTCTGTGCATTAATTTTGTATCCTGCTACTTTACCAAATTCATTGATTAGCTCTAGTAGTTTTCTGGTAGCATCTTTAGGATTCTCTATGTATAGTATCATGTCATCTGCAAACAGTGACAGCTTTACTTCTTCTTTTCCGATTTGGATTCCTTTTATTTCCTTTTCTTCTCTGATTGCTGTGGCTAAAACTTCCAAAACTATGTTGAATAAGAGTGGTGAGAGTGGGCAACCTTGTCTTGTTCCTGATCTTAGTGGAAATGCTTTCAGTTTTTCACCATTGAGGATGATGTTTGCTGTGGGCTTGTCATATATGGCTTTTATTATGTTTAGGAAAGTTCCCTCTATGCCTACTTTCTGGAGGGTTTTTATCATAAATGGGTGTTGAATTTTGTCGAAAGCTTTCTCTGCATCTATTGAGATGATCATATGGTTTTTCTCCTTCAATTTGTTAATATGGTTTATCACATTGATAGATTTGCGTATATTGAAGAATCCTTGCATTCCTGGAATAAACCCCACTTGATCATGGTGTATGATCCTTTTAATGTGCTGTTGGATTCTGTTTGCTAGTATTTTGTTGAGGATTTTTGCATCTATGTTCATCAGTGATATTGGCCTGTAGTTTTCTTTCTTTGTGACATCCTTGTCTGGTTTTGGTATCAAGGTGATGGTGGCTTCGTAGAAGGAATTTGGGAGTGTTCCTCCCTCTGCTATATTTTGGAAGAGTTTGAGAAGGATAGGTGTTAGCTCTTCTCTAAACGTTTGATAGAATTCACCTGTGAAGCCATCTGGTCCTGGGCTTTTGTTTGTTGGAAGGTTTTTAATCACAGTTTCAATTTCAGTGCTTGTGATTGGTCTGTTCATATTTTCTATTTCTTCCTGATTCAGTCTTGGCAGGTTGTGCATTTCTAAGAATTTGTCCATTTCTTCCAGATTGTCCATTTTATTGGCATAGAGTTGCTTGTAGTAATCTCTCATGATTTTTTTTATTTCTGCAGTGTCAGTTGTTACTTCTCCTTTTTCATTTCTAATTCTATTGATTTGAGTCTTCTCCCTTTTTTTCTTGATGAGTCTGGCTAGTGGTTTATCTATTTTGTTTATCTTCTCAAAGAACCAGCTTTTAGTTTTATTGATCTTTGCTATTGTTTCCTTCATTTCTTTTTCATTTATTTCTGATCTGATTTTTATGATTTCTTTCCTTCTGCTAGCTTTGGGGTTTTTTTGTTCTTCTTTCTCTAATTGCTTGAGGTGCAAGGTTAGGTTGTTTATTCGAGATGTTTCCTGCTTCTTAAGGTGGGCTTGTATTGCTATAAACTTCCCCCTTAGAACTGCTTTTGCTGCATCCCATAGGTTTTGGGTCGTTGTGTCTCCATTGTCATTTGTTTCTAGGTATTTTTTGATTTCCTCTTTGATTTCTTCAGTGATCACTTCATTATTAAGTAGTGTATTGTTTAGCCTCCATGTGTTTGTATTTTTTAAAGATCTTTTCCTGTAATTGATATCTAGTCTCATGGCGTTGTGGTCGGAAAAGATACTTGATACAATTTCAGTTTTCTTAAATTTACCAAGGCTTGATTTGTGACCCAAGATATGATCTATCCTGGAGAATGTTCCATGAGCACTTGAGAAAAATGTGTATTCTGTTGTTTTTGGATGGAGTGTCCTATAAATATCAATTAAGTCCATCTTGTTTAATGTATCATTTAAAGCTTGTGTTTCCTTATTTATTTTCATTTTGGATGATCTGTCCATGGGTGAAAGTGGGGTGTTAAAGTCCCCTACTATGAATGTGTTACTGTTGATCTCCCCTTTTATGGTTGTTAGTATTTGCCTTATGTATTGAGGTGCTCCTATGTTGGGTGCATAAATATTTACAATTGTTATATCTTCTTCTTGGATCGATCCCTTGATCATTATGTAGTGTCCTTCTTTGTCCCTTTTAATAGTCCTTATTTTAAAGTCTATTTTGTCTGATATGAGAATTGCTACTCCAGCTTTCTTTTGGTTTCCATTTGCATGGAATATCTTTTTCCATCCCCTTACTTTCAGTCTGTATGTGTCTCTAGTTCTGAAGTGGGTCTCTTGTAGCCAGCATATATAAGGGTCTTGTTTTTGTATCCATTCAGCCAATCTGTGTCTCTTGGTGGGAGCATTTAGTCCATTTACATTTAAGGTAATTATCGATATGTATGTTCCTATTTCCATTTTATATATTGTTTTGGGTTCGCTACTATAGGTCATTTCCTTCTCTTGTGTTTCGTGTCTAGAGAAGTTCCTTTAGCATTTGTTGTAAAGCTGGTTTGGTGGTGCTGAACTCTCTCAGCTTTTGCTTGTCTGTAAAGGTTTTAATTTCTCCATCAAATGTGAATGAGATCCTTGCTGGGTAGAGTAGTCTTGGTTGCAGGCTATTCTCCTTCATCACTTTCAGTATGTCCTGCCACTCCCTTCTGGCTTGTAGGGTTTCTGCTGAGAGATCAGCTGTTAACCTTATGGGGATTCCCTTGTGTGTTATTTGTTGTTTTTCCCTTGCTGCTTTTAATATGCTTTCTTTGTATTTAATTTTTGACAGTTTGATTAATATGTGTCTTGGCGTGTTTCTCCTTGTATTTATCCTGTATGGGACCCTCTGTGCTTCCTGGACTTGATTAACTATTTCCTTTCCCATATTAGGGAAGTTTTCAACTATAATCTCTTCAAATATTTTCTCAGTCCCTTTCTTTCTTTCTTCTTCTTCTGGAACCCCTATAATTCGAATGTTGGTGCGTTTCATGTTGTCCCAGAGGTCTCTGAGACTGTCCTCAGTTCTTTTCATTCTTTTTTCTTTATTCTGCTCTGCAGTAGTTATTTCCACTACTTTATCTTCCAGGTCACTTATCCGTTCTTCTGCCTCAGTTATTCTGCTATTGATCCTATCTAGAGTGATTTTAATTTCATTTATTGCATTGTTCATCGTTGCTTGTTTCATCTTTAGTTCTTGTAGGTCCTTGTTAACTGTTTCTTGCATTTTGTCCATTCTACTTCCAAGATTTCGGATCATCCTTACTATCATTATTCTGAATTCTTTTTCAGGTAGATTGCCTATTTCCTCTTCATTTGTTAGGTCTGGTGGGTTTTTATCTTGCTCCTTCATCTGCTGTGTGTTTTTCTGTCTTCTCATTTTGCTTATCTTACTGTGTTTGGGGTCTCCTTTTTGCAGGCTGCACTTTCGTAGTTCCCGTTGTTTTTGATGTCTGTCTCCAGTGGCTAAGGTTGTTTCAGTGGGTTGTGTAGGCTTCCTGGTGGAGGGGACTAGTGCCTGTGTTGTGCTGGATGAGGCTGGATCTTGTCTCTCTAGTGGGCAGGTTCACGTCTGGTGGTGTGTTTTGGGGTGTCTGTGGCCTTATTATGATTTTAGACAGCCTCTCTGCTAATGGGTGGGGTTGTGTTCCTGTTTTGCTAGTTGTTTGGCATAGGTTGTCCAGCACTGTGGCTTGCTGGTCGTTGAGTGAAGCTGGGTGCTGGTGTTAAGATGGAGGTCTCTGGGAGATTTCCACCATTTAATATTATGTGGAGCTGGGAGGTCTCTTGTTGACCAGTGTCCTGAAGTTGGCTCTCCTACCTCAGAGGCAGAGCCCTGACTCCTGGCTGGAGCACCAAGAGCCTTTCATCCACACAGCTCAGAATAAAAGGGAGAAAAAGTAGGGAGAATTAGTAGAAGTATGAGTAAAGAAAGAAGGAAAGGAGGAAAGGAAGGAAGGAAGAAAGAAGCAAAGAAGGAAAGAAAGGAGGGAGGGAGGGAGGGAGGGAGGGAGGGAGGAAGGAAGGAAGGAGGGAAAGAAGGAAAAAAGACAGAAAGAAAGATGATACAGTAAAAATAAAATAAAGTATAATATAGTTATTGAATTAAAAAATATTTAGAAAAAAAAAAAAAAGGGACGGATAGAACCTTAGGACAAATGTTGGAAGCAAAGCTATACAGAGAAAATCTTACACAGAAGCATACACATACACCTTCACAAAAAGAGGTAAAGGGGGAAAAATCATAAATCCTGCTCCCTGAGACCACCTCCTCAATTTGGGGTGATTCGTTGTCTAAAGGAGGGAAGGAAGGAAGGAAAGAAAGAAAGAACGAAGGTAAAGTATAATAAAGTTATTACAATTAAACTTAATTATTAAGAAAAAGAATTTTTAAAAAAAAGTCATGGACGGATAGAGCCCTAGGACAAATGGTGGAAGCAAGAGTATACAGACAGGATCTCACACAGAAGCATACACGTACACATTCACAAAAAGAGGAAAAGGGAAAAAAATCATAGATCTTGCTCCTAAATTCCACCTCTTCAATTTGGGATCATTCCTTGTCTATTCAGGTATTCCACAGATGCAGGGTATATCAAGTTGATTGTGGAGCTTTAATCCGCTGCTTCTGTGGCTGCTGGGAGAGATTTCCCTTTCTCTTCTTTGTTCTCACAGCTCACAGGAGCTCAGCTTTGGATTTGGCCCTGCCTCTGCGTGTAGGTCGCTGGAGGGCGTCTGTTTTTTCGCTCAGACAGGACGGGGTTAAAGGAGCCGCTGATTCGGGGGCTCCGGCTCACTCAGGCCGGGGGTTGGGGGATGGGGGAAGGAGGGGCACTGCGTGCGGGGCGGGCCTGCGGCTGCAGAGGCAGCGTGACGTTGCGGCAGAGGCCGGCGTGATGTTGCACCAGCCTGAGACCCGCCGTGCGTACTCCCGGGGAAGTTGTCCCTGGATCCCGGGAACCTGGCAGTGGCGGGCTGCACAGGCTCCGCGGAAGAGGGGTGTGGAGAGTGACCTGTGCTCGCACACAGGCCCCTTGGTGGCGGCAGCAGCAGCCTTAGCGTCTCCCGCCCGTCTCTGGGGTCCGCGGTTTTAGCCGCGGCTCGCGCCCGTCTCTGGGGTTTGTGCTTTCAGCCGCGGCTCGCGCCCGTCTCGGGGGCTCGCGCCCTCAGCCGCGGCTCGCGCCCGTCTCTGGGGTTCGCGCTTTTAGCCGCGGCTCGCGCCCGTCTCTGGAGTTCCTTTAAGCAGCGCTCTTAAACCCCTCTCCTCGCGCACCAGGAAACCAAGAGGGAAGAAAAAGTCTCTTGCCTCTTCGGCCGGTGCAGGCTTTACCCCGAACTCCCTCCCGGCTAGTCGTGGTGCACTAACCCCTTCAGGCTATGTTCAAGCCGCCAACCCCAGTCCTCTCCCTGAGCTCCGTCCAAAACCAAAACCCGAGCCTCAGCTCGCAGCCCCGCCCGCCCCGGCGGGTGAGCAGACAAGCCACTCGGGCTGGTGAGTGCCGGTCAGCACCGATCGTCTGTGCAGGAATCTCCCCGCTTTGCCCTCCGCACCCGTCGCTGTGCACTACTCCGCGGTCCCGAAACTCCCCCCTCTGCCTCCCACAGTCTCCGCCCGCGGAGGGGCTTCCTAGTGTGTGGAAACTTTTCCTCCTTCACAGCTCCCTCCCACTGGTGCAGGTGCCGTCCTTATTCTTTTGTCTCTGTTTTTTCTTTTGCCCTACCCAGTTACGTGGGGAGTTTCTTGCCTTTTGGGGGGTCTGAGGTCTTCTGCCAGCCTTCAGTAGGAGTTCTGTAGGAGTTGTTCCACGTGTGGATGTATTTCTGGTGTATCCGTGGGGAGGAAGGCGATCTCCGTGTCTTACTCTTCCGCCATCTTCAAGGTCCCCCCCGGACAAATTCTTAGAAAAGCACGACCTTCTGAGATGGAACCAGGAAGAAATAGAAAATATAAACAGACCAATCACATGCACTGAAATTGAAACTGTGATTAAAAATCTTCCAACAAACAAAAGTCCCGGACCAGATGGCTTCACAGGCAAATTCTATCAAACATGTAGAGAAGAGCTAACATCTATCCTTCTCAAACTCTTCCAAAATATAGCAGAGGGAGGAAAACTCCCATATTCATTCTATGAGGCCACCATCACCCTGATACCAAAACCAGACAAAGATGTCACAAAAAGAAAACTACAGGCCAATATCACTGATGAACCTAGATGCAAAATTCCTCAATAAAATACTAGCAAGCAGAATCCAACAGCACATTAAAGGGATCATACACCATGATGAAGTGGGGTTTATCCCAGGAATGAAAGGATTCTTCAATGTATGCAAATCAATCAATGTGATACACCATATTAACAAACTGAAGGATAAAAAGCATATGATCATCTCAATAGGTGCAGAAAAAGCTTTCGAAAAAATTCAATTCCCATTTATGATAAAACCCCTCCAGAAAGTAGGCATAAAGAGAACTTACCTCAACATAATAAAGGCCATATATGACAAACCCACAGCCAACATCCTTCTCAATGGTGAAAAACTGAAACCATTTCCTCTAAGATCAGGAGCAAGACAAGGTTGTCCACTCTCACCACTATTATTCAACATAGTCTTGGAAGTTTTAGCCGCAGCAATCAGAGACAAAAAAGAATCCAAATCAGAAAAGAAGAAGTAAAGCTGTCACTGTTTGTAAATGACATGATAATAAACATAGAGAATCCTAAAGAGGCTACCAGAAAACTACCAGAGCTAATCAATGAATTTGGTAAAGTAGCAGGATACAAAATTAATGCACACAAATCATTGCATTCCTACACACTAATGATGGAAAATCTAAAAGCGAAATTAAGGAAACACTACCATTTACCATTGCAACAAAAAAAATAAAATACCTAGGAATAAACCTACCTAAGGAGACAAAAGACCAGTATGCAGAAAATTATAAGACACTGATGAAAGAAATTAAAGATGATACAAACAGATGGAGAGATATACCATGTTCTTGGATTGGAAGGATCAACAGTGTGAAAATGGCTATACTATCCAAAGCAATCTACAGATTCAACACAATCCCTATCAAACTACCAATGGCATTTTTCACAGAACTAGAACAAAAGACTTCACAGTTTGTATGGAAACACAAAAGACCCCGAATAGCCAAAGCAATCTTGAGAAAGAAAACAGAGCTGGAGGAATCAGGCTCCCTGACTTCAGACTATATTACAAAGTTACAGTAATCAAAACAGTATGATAATGGCACAAAAACAGAAATATAGATCAATGGAACAGAATAGAAAGCCCAGAGATAAACCCACACACATATGGTCACCTTATTTTTGATAAAGGAGGCAAGAATATACAATGGAGAAAAGACAGCCTCTTCAATAAGTGGTTCTGGGAAAACTGGACAGATACATGGGAAAGAATGAAATTAGAACACTCCCTAACACCATACACAATAATAAACTCAAAGTGGATTAAAGTCCTAAATGTAAGGCCAGATAATATAAAACTCTTAGAGAAAAACATAGGCATAACACTCTATGACATACATTACAGCAAGATCCTTTTTGACCCACCTCCTAGAGAAACGGAAATAAAAACAAAAATAAACGAATGGGACCTAATGAAACTTAAAACCTTTTGCACAGCAAAGGAAACCATAAACAAGATGAAAAGACAACCCTCAGAATGGGAGAAAATATTTGCAAACGAAGCAACTGACAAAGGATTAGTCTCCCAAATATACAAGCAGCACATGCAGTTCAATATCAAAAAAACAAACAACCTAATCCAAGAATGGGCAGAAGACCTAAATAAACATTTCTCCAAGGAAGAGCTACAGATTGCCAACAAACCCATGAAAGGATGCTCAACATCACTAATCATTAGAGAAATGCAAATCAAAACTACAATGAGGTATCACCTCACACCAGTCAGAATGACCATCATCAAAAATATCTATAAACAATAAATGCTGGAGAGGGTGTGGAGAAAAGGGGACCCTCTTCTACTGTTGGTTGGAATGTAAATTGACACAGCCACTATGGAGAACAGTATGGAGGTTCCTTAAAAAACTAAAAATAGAACTACCATATGACCCAGTAATCCCATTACTGGGCATATACCCTGAGAAAACCATAATTCAAAAAGAGTCATGTACCACAATGTTCATTGTATCATTAAAAAAAATACCATATGCTAACACATATGTATGGAATGTAAAAAAAAAAAAAGTTTCTGAAGAACCTATGGGCAGGACATAAATAAAGACACAGACATAGAGAATGGACTTGAGGACATGGGGAGGGGGAAGGGTAAGCTGGGACGAAGTGAGACAGTGGCATGGATTTATGTACACTACCAAATGTAAAATAGATAGCTAATGGGAAGCAGCCACATAGCACAGAGAGATCAGCTCGGTGCTTTGTGACCACCTAGAGGGGTGGGATAGAGAGGGTGGGAGGGAGACGCAAGAGGGAGGGGATATGGAGATATTTGTATACATATGGCTGATTCACTTTGTTATACAGCAGAAACTAACACAACAATGTAAAGCTATTATACTCCAATAAAGATGTTAAAAAAAAAAGCCATCTCAGAATTATTTAGTGTGAGTGATTAACAGAAAAAACAACCTCAACAGGTAAGATCTGTCAGAACAATAGCTCCTTCAAACCTCCAATAGTCTATCGAGGCTTAAAGAGTTACAGTTTACTTTGGCAGAAAGACAAAAAACACACATGCCAAAAAACATAAAACAAAGAATCCCATGGAGTTCTACTCCCTATTATACAAATCAACCATGTTCACTAAGACTTACGAACTTTGTTCTTAATTTATAATTAGCTGTGACAATGGTTAGCACAGGATTAAGTGAATCACCGTTCACTTCATTTTTTTGAAGTTGTAGGTGGGGTTTTGTTTTCGTAGCTGTTAGCAGGTCATCTGCCATTTTATTGTCCTATACAGTGATAAAATCTAGGCACCTGCAAAACAAAAAGAAATAAGAGAAATCGGCAGGTGGGGGAGGGAAGCTTTGTTCAGTGTAACTGCTCACTGGCCTACACGAAAAAGAATAACGAATTAACTAACAACCTGCCACAAATTGAAGTGTCCATGGAGGTGTAGACCTTTAAAGCATATTTCAGTTGCCACAGTTACCATTTTGCCAAATGAAGCAATGGAATTATCCAATGAAATGTTGGCTGTGTTTCTCATGAGGGTTCAATACATTGTTTTGATATTGATAGCCCTTCCCTCCACATTTGCTGTGATGGTTTCCATTCTAATTGTGCATTGTTTTAGGTGATGGCTCTTTTTCCCGATGTATTTGTACTATGTCAAAAGCTGAGATTTTTTAAATCATCCTTTGTTTTTGTTTCTTTTGTTTTGTCAACTCCTTCCAAATATGTATACCTATAGTGTACTGTTTATTGATTTATAATTGAATAAAGAATAGTTTTATTTCTTCTCAAGGTGTTTTGGAAATTCAGAGTTTACCGCCTTATGGAATAGAGAACGTTTTGTTTTACTTACCAAATTTTGGAGTAGTGGCATCTGTGATTTGTTAACGTACCTTGTAAACCTTAATTTGGCCAATGTAAACCTTCAAGAATCCTTTACCTATGGAGTTGAAATAATAGCAGACCCTCAAATGACTCTTTGCCTTTGCCTTCTATAGTAGACATTTTTTTCCCCCCAGCAATCCCTAGAACCCATTTCACCCCCTTCCTTACTAACTTCATCCTGAATTTTTGAGACCTGCGGTTTCGGTGGGATTGACCCCACTTCCAGTTCTGTTCAGTCGTGTGTTTGTTTAAGCTAATCAGTTAATCCCATTTACTGAGTATTTTCTTAGGCCTATCAATGTATCCCACTGACCCAGCCACACTAGTTAGCTCAGGGATGGGAGCATGACCCAAGGCAGGCCAATGAGAGCTGGAACATATGAGCCAATCAGGGCTAGGAGATTCCAGGATTTGTTCAAGCTTTTGTGAGCCAACGAGAGCCCACTTCAGACCACTAGGGGAGCCTAGCTCAGGATGGAAGCAATCTTGAAGAAGATGTGCTAAGAAAGGGAGAAAAAAACCACAAAAACAAAAACAAAAATTGGGTCACAGACATTGTTTGAGCCCAGAATAAAGCTTCATCTGAACCACTCCCTCTCGATTGATCAATTAAAGAAGCCAATAAATGTTATTTTTTTCTTTAAGCCAGTTTGAGGTTTTTTGGGGGTTTTTTTGTTTTTGACATAGACTGTTCTAATCAAAAAATTGAAATTTGAAACAAAACTATCTAAAGATAAAATGACAAACCTTGGAAATTAATGAGTTTTTACTGAAGAATATCCAGGAAGGCTTGGGATACCAGGGAAGAAATTCAAGCATCAGAGGGGTGGTTTTGTTTTAAGATTACTGTCGACACTTTGGGTCCTGAGAAGTGGATCAAAATGTATGAGGGCCAGATCAATGCTAAACCCACAGCCCATCTCACCCAGGTGGATAATCAAGTCATGGACAAGACAAGTAGAGAGAGTAAACTCAAGTCAAACACTCAGACACCCTTGAAATAAGTGATGTACCAAATAATTACCCTGGATTCCCTCTTTTTTCACTATGGGAATCTTAGTTTGAGGGAGCCATCCCTTAGTTTGAGGGAGGGAAAATAGAAACCTCGCTGGACATTAAACTGAGAAGCCAAACAGGGACAGGATGGCAGCCCAGAGATGGCAGATGCAGGAAACTGGGGCTCCCCTAGGCTGGAGGCTCAGAGCGGGGAGATAATGTTATCAGAGCCCAGGGGGAGGAGAGAGGCCAGAGCTACAGAGGACCTGTCCAGTGGGAGCAGGCACAGCAGAGGATGATCAGCTACTACCAGTGATGCTGCGTGAGTCAGACAGAGAGGAGAAATAGCCCAGCTTCTCCCTCCCCTCTACACACTCACCTCCCGCTACCAACACAGCCAAAGACCCCTAATCACGGACCCCAGGAACGACAGCCTGCAATTATCAGCTCCTCTGTGACGCATAGCAGACCTGGAAAAGGGCAAGGAATAGATCTGATCTGAGGACCAGCTCAGAATCTAATCCACATGGGGCAATGATCTCCTGCTTTCTTGAAGCACATCTACTTCACTTATCACAGACTGATGAGGGATAAAATCATGGGATGTTCTTTGTCTCCATCCACAGTCATAATGAAGCCAACATTTGAGATAGTTTGTAAAATTCCCAAGATATTTGTTAAACTCCATATTATTTACTCAATCAGAGCTAGATGATTTACAGTAGATGTGACCCTTACCCCTCATCTTCCTGCCCAGAGCCTTCGTCTTTGACAGTTTCGCCATCTCACCAAACAACAGCCCCATCCTAACAGTTAGATAGGCCAACAACCTTGACTTCTTTCTATCTCTCTCACCCCAGATCACATCTGTCAGCAAAGCCTAACAGCCCTACCTTCAAAATATACCCAGAAGCTGAATACACCTCCGTTTGTGGTGTTACCACCCTCATCACGGTCAACATCATCTCTCCCTGTATTACTGCAATCACCTCGTAACATATCTCTCTGCCTCTGTTCTTGTTCCACCTCACCCTACACCATGGAATAGCCAGGGTGATCCTTTTAAAATGTAAGTTTGTTCCTGTCATACCTCTGCTCAAACCTCCGACAGCTCCCATCTCCTCCTCTGTGTCATAAGTTCAAGCAGATCCTTCAGGAACAAGGCCACTTCAAGTCGAGCAAATTCACCTTAGATTATGACCCAACTGTCATTAAAAATGTGAGATCAGGCTACAGTTTTGTGGCTTTTTAAAAAAACAACAGTTCTAACTAATTGTCCCTGCCATGGCTACTATTCTAAGTTCAAAGCACTTGTCCTGACACAGAGTAAATAGTTGTTGCCAGGTGTAAATGTTGAGTGGATGGGTGGCTGAATATATTTAAAAAATATAAGAGATGACTCTAAAGCTGACAAAGAGGTCTGATCTGAACAATAGAACACAAGTTCTTTGGTCAGATTATTTAGATGGACTTTGAAAGCAATTCATCCAAACTATGATCTAAGCTATTTATATAAAGTAAACTATGTTATATAACATATTTTTGCAAATCTGCAACCTTTAGAGCTTAGATTAAAATGGTTGAAAAGGATAATAATTAACCCATACAACATAGATCTTTCCAAACCAGAAGTGTGAAACCTTCTGCCCAGCACCAAACTCTATGACTTAACCAAGCTACTTGAGCAAAGGTGATTGTTGAATGAATGAGCCAGTCAAACTTCTTTCCATGAACGAGTAAACTGAGGCCCAAATGGTTCACTGAATCAATGTTTTGAGACATAATTATTGCACGTCCATTATAGGTCAGGCACCAGATACAACATGAATAATTCCAACATGAACAAAGCAGAAATAGATGCTGGACTCATAGGATGCTAGGAGAGACCACCTTTGAACAAGCAACTATAAGGATAAGATTACTACAAGTACAGAGACAGAGGGTGCTGCGGGAAATGTAACAGAGGGAACAAATGAAGTCTAAGAGTTTAAATTGGGACTTAAAGTAGAAAATAACAGAGCAAACTAGCTCAGCGGTTCCCAAATTTTAGCATGCCTCAGAATCACCTGGAGAGCTTGTTAAAATACAGATCGCTGGGCCCAGTCACAGCATTTCTTATTCAGTAGATCTGGGCCATGGTCTGAGAACTTGCATTTCTAACACATCCCCAGGTTGAGGCTGATGCTGCAGTTCTGGGGGCCACATTTTGCAAACTACTGAGATAGATAAAGATGGGGACCAGGGGCTGGGGAAACTGTCCTCTAGTGCAGGGATCCCCAACCCCTGGGCTGCAGACCACTACCAGTCCACAGCCCGTTAGGAACTGTGCCACACAGCAGGAGGCGGGCGAGCAAGCAAAGCTTCATCTGCCGCTCCCCATGGTTCCCCATTGCTCGCATTACCGCCTGAACCATCCCCCTGCAACCCCATCCATGGAAAAATTGTCTTCCACGAAACAAGTCCCTGGTGCCAAAAAGGTTGGGGACCACTGCCCTAGTGTGTGAGAAGCCCTTTGTATAAAAGAGCTGGGAATTGAAATAATGCTTTGTATCAATCAGAGTCCCAACAAGAAACAGTGATACACTTAAACAGGGTAATTTAGGAGAGTTTAATGACGTGACTGCTAACAAAGATTTAGGCAGGGCTAAGGGAAGTGGACAAGGGAAAGGATGGTGAATGTGGAGGGCTAACAACAATGCAGAGTGTACCCTGTAACACTCAGGGGCACAGGAAAGGAGCAGTAAAGGAACCAGACAGAGCCAGAACCAGAGGAGAAACCTCATGACAAGAGTTGTGGCCTGCCGTAGAGAAATGTGGCTATTTCCAACCTACAACCTCACAGGGAGGGAGCCTCGATTCATCTTCTCCCCTGTCTCCCACTTCCCAGCCTCGTTTCAGTGCCAATCAAAAGCCAGAAGTCAAAGAAGCTCAGTAGATGCAGTCCCTACCAGTTAGCCTCCTGGAGCACAGGGAAAAAAGAAAGAGCATAAAGAATAGATCTGGAAGAGGCAGGTGGAGAACACTAGAACACACTAGAGAAGGTGTGCTGTCAGAATATTGTGGAAGACGTTGTAACCAGTTTTGCGTTGCTGTGCAACAAGGCACCACAAACTTTCAGCTTAAAATAATACACATTTATTATCTTACATTTCTGTGGCTCAGAAGTCCAAGCCTGCTTAGCTGGTTCTCTGCTTCAGGGTCTCACCAGGCTGTAACCAAGGTGTTGGCCAGGCTGCATTCTCATCTGGAGGTTTGACTGGGGACTGGGGAAGGTTCTGTTCCCAAGCTCATTCAGGTTGTTGGCAGAATTCAGTTCCTTGCAATTATAGGACTGAGGCCCTCAATTCCTACAGGCTTCCTGCATTCACCTGACATGTGGGCCTTTCCAGAGACATTCACAACATGGCTGTTTATTCCTTCAAGGTCAGCAGGAGAACAAGAATGATTCCAGAGAGATGGAGTCTTAAATAACATGACATAAACACTGGAGTAACATTCCATCATCTTTGTCATATTCTATTGGGTAAAAGCAAGAGTCATAAGCTCACTCACACTCAAGGTGAGGGGACGGCACAAGAGGTCACCTTAGAGTTTGCCTGCTGCACCATGTAACACAGTACATCTTTTTAAGAATTTGGTACTTTATCCTGATGCCAATAAAGGGCACTCATTCAAAGAATGTATGGAATGGAGGGGTGGCAGAATTAGGTCTGAACTTTGAGGCTCATGATCATTCTCATAGAGAGGATAAACAGAACATGCAGAGGGTCTACTTACGGTCACAGAGTTAGTTAGTGGCTGGGCCAGGTCTCTGGCTCTTTGAGAATTACCATGCTCCAGCAATATTACAAAGTCCCTTTTTTATTCCATGATGCCATATTTCTCTGCATATACAAGATGACGAAATGTCATATTTAATAGCATTGCATCACTATGAAGGATAGAGAAGTAACAGAGAGACTATTTTGGTTAGCAAATATTTGGACTTGGTCTTACATAAAAATCTAAAACAAATTCTGAGTTTAGTTTTTCCCCTTTTACAACATTTATACATGTGGAATCGTCCTTTAGGGAAAAAGTTATTTTTCCTACATGTCATCAGAGGTGGCACTGGATCCTTCAGAGTAAAGGAAATCTGAGTTTACTTACCTTCCACCTCAGCTGCTGGCCCACCTGGATCTAAGCAAGCCAACCTGCATGTTGCTGGTAGGAATGTTATTAGATATAAACTTTCTGGAGAGAAACAGCAAAATACGTATTTAAAGCTTTGCAGTGGTGTGTTGGTTCACAAGCACCAATTGTTAATTTTTCAAAACAATTTTAAGGGAGGGGTTAAACCATTGGTAGCTTGAAATCAACTATGGTGGAAGTATTTATACCCCAGAAATGGGCAAATACTATAAATCAAGGCTTTCATACCCCTTTGCAAGCCAGTTGTTAAGCATTTACTGGCACGGCACTGCTTTAAGATGTTCAAACTCTCCCAAAAACTCTAGTGTAAGGGGCTTCCCTGGTGGCGCAGTGGTTGAGAGTCCGCCTGCCGATGCAGGGGACATGGGTTCGTGCCCCAGTCCAGGAAGATCCCACATGCCACGGAGCGGCTGAGCCTATAAGCCATGGCCGCTGAACCTGCACGTCCGGAGCCTGTGCTCCGCAACGGGAGAGGCCACAGCAGTGAGAGGCCTGCGTACTGCAATAAAAAAAAAAAACTCTACTGTAAGAAGTATTGAGAGAAGCACATAAATATTTACATATAAGAAAAGTCTTCATAGAAAAGAAAGTTGAAAATAACCTAAATGTCCAGAGGAAGCAGCAGGTTAAACAAAATGCTCTTCAGCTACTGAAATCCTACTTTTAAGTCTACTTGATGACATGAAAAATCATTCAGGATATAACAAGGGGAAATCAGAATATCAAACTCCATATAGAGCATAAGAGGAATTTTGTGGGAAAATAGTCCCACAAAATGTGGATATATCAAGAATTTTATTTTTTTCAGTTTTATTGGGATATATTGAATTGACATATAGCATTGTATACATTTAAGGTATGCAACATAATGACTTGATATATGTATATCTTGCAAAGTGATTACCGCAATATGTTTAGTTAACATCCATCGCTTTATATATGGAATTAAAAAAAACAAAACCTGAATGGTAGCGATGATATCCTTGAATGGTGGGATAAAGTTGACTTTTATTTTCTTCTTTATACTTTTGTATAAAGTATAAAGTATTTTCTAAATATTCTATGATAAATATGTATTGCATTTGTATCCATGCAAAACAAAAAGATGTTATCAAGAAAAAAATAAATTCAGAACCTGGAAGACATAGGCTTACGTTCAGCCATCATTTCCTGCTCACCAGACATTTGCTGTGCCAAACTGACACCTACCAATCAGGGAGAGATGGCACGTTTTCTGCATCCCAGGCATAATATGATAGTGATTCTGGATTGTGGTGGTTCTGTGCATTTTTAGTCCTCTGAGTTCTTCAGGATGTGGCCAGTTTTAGTTTTCAGAACACTGCATAGAATTTCACTTCTAACCTCAAACCCACAAAACCAGTGAATTAAGCATGTAACTCACCACACACAGGTTAGTCTCCACTTAATATCACTTTCAAGGCCTCTCTGTTACAGGAGCCTGTTTTTCCACGTAGCAGGACGTGAGCTAGAGGGACACTCTGGGCTCCACCTCCAGCTCACTCCTCTGATGGCAGCTGTGATGATCTGATCAGAGTCTTAGGGAGAAGGTCTTTTGGAGCCAGCCCGTCCGAAGGCCACATGCATTCTGATCTGCTCTCTGCCATGGACATTACCCCCCACACCCTCATCATGGGGGATGCCTGCAGTTGACCAGCTGGTCCAGCTACCAGAGGTAAGGGTTGGTAAATTGTCTCAAATGAAAAAAATACACAACGTAAAAGTTGAGAATTATGTTTTATTCAGTGAACTTCCTGAGGACTTAAGCACGGGAGATAGCCTCTCAGATACCTCTGAGCGACTGCTCCAAAGAGATAAGGAAGGAGCCAGGATATATAGGAGTTTTTGCAACAAAACCCAGGTAGTTGGAACATCAAACAATTACTGTTAATTAAAGAAAAAAAAGTCTCAAGTTAATGAATTTAGCCCCTTTCTATGTATGTGAAGATGCAAGTGTCTGGGCAGCTTAATGAAATGATTCCTTTGTTATGCACCTCAACTATCTAGGGCCAGTATCCTGTCCTTTTCCATCCTGAATCCCCTCAGGGTGCACCACTGGGGCGGCTGCAGTGCCTGATGGCTTGATGGTCACAACATCCTTTATTTGTTCATATGGCAGGCGACGTTGTTTGTCTACAATAGGCAAACCCACTTGGCCACAGATCTAACCCACATTCTCCAATCAACTTGATAAGTAATCAAAGCACTCTGACTTCCCACTCTCCAGAATGTATCTATCAATTCACCCCACATTTGAAAGGAGAAGAATGAGGTGTTGATTCTCAGCTTCCTTTAAACCCCAACGCTATCCATCGGTGTCTTTCTAGGGTGGATACTGCTAAAGACCGAGGGTCATGTCTGACATTCCCATTTTTGTATCCATAGCACTTAGTGTGGACATTTATGGACACAGAAGTGCTCCGCAGAAGATTGGGGGTAGAGAGGACGAAGAGGACTGGTCAGAGAAAAAGCTATAGATGGGAATCTCTTTACCTGTTTCCTCTCCCTCGTATTTCCTACTGAATTCAGGAGAGTGGGACCCTTCCCTCAGGCAGATTTTGGCCTATTCTCCCCATTCTTGTTTTAATGGATGGCACAGCATTTGCAGCTTAAATAATTTATAGTGATCAATGGGAACTAACACTAGGTGAAATTGGGTCTCATCTGAGAAAAATTCTTAGTAATGACAGACGGGGAGAGGTATGGCCGTCAGCTCTTAATTACATTGTGTTGTCTCAGCTGCCTCCTCTTTTCTCTTCCTAACACATATTTTATTTTATTTTTTTGTCTCATTTTTAAACCTTTTTATTGGAGTATAGTTGATTTACAATGTTGTGTTAATTTCAGGTGTACAGCAAAATGAATCAGTTATACATATACATATCCCCACTCTTTTTTAGATTCTTTTCCCATATAGGTCATTACAGAGTATTGAGTAGAGTTCCCTGTGCTATACAGTAGGTCCTTATTAGCTATCTATTTTATATGTAGTAGTGTGTATGTGTCAGCCCCAGTCTAAGTGCATTTTTTAAGTGGGAGAAACCTCTTAGTAGTCAATGCAACTTTCTGTTTCCTTGGCTGAAGCCCCCTGACTCACTCACTCCTGCAAGTCACAGCACCATTTCCTCCTCCTCAATTGGTACCAATTAAACACCTTCTAGGTAGAGAAATAATTTGTTTAACTGCATAGGAAAATGGCCACTCCAAGCCCTTTAAGAGTTTTGGTTCTCAATTACCCAGCCTTCCTTCCCCTGCGAAGTGATAATTAGAGTCTGGATGATAACTAGATTACCAAGGACATCTCTCCTGACAGTCGTTTACCACCTAATCAAGTGTTAAGGTCGTAAATTATGCATTTCTCAACAGCATTCATACCCATTTGAAAACAATTTGAAACAGTTCAAGAGTTCCTAGATGGTCTTCAGTTTTACAGGGCTGTGAAGGGTCCTGCTTAAAGAGATTACCCGCTTAGAAGAATTTCCCAGTTAAAGGGATTACCCACTTAAAGGGCTCAAAGTGTAAGGCTTGCTCAGTTCTTTAATCAGCTTCAGATCATTATTTTTTTAACTGACAATGGAATATCCTGCCCTCCCCACCACCACCACCACCCCCAACGTAAGGGAAAACGTGTTTCCCAGTGTCAACGCACCTCCTCAGGGAGCTTGGATAGAAAGAAAGATACTACAGAGAATTTGAAAAGAGGAAAAAAAAAAATGAAGAGAAGTCAAAGCCTTACAACTTGTTTTTCTCATGACTTGTCCAAAATCAGATCCGAAAATTAAAAGTTTGCGACTGAAAACTACAAACTATGTTTCTCATTTGTGATTCAGAAGGAGGAACGTATTCTAAGTGGGTGGGGATGGAGGACAGTGTCGGGAAAGATTGGACAAGAAGGTTTCACACTTTGCTCTGATCACGTAGAAAGACAGCTGAGCTTCCTTTAGGCAGCGGGCTCTTGCGATGATGCTGGCCAAGTGAGAACCACTGTCACTGCCATCACCCGCCACATCTGCAGATCCTTCAGTGACCTGAGCTAAAGTCAGGTCTCAAAAAGCAGCCATCACCATGGTCTTATATTTTACAGTAAAATTTCCCTCAATGATTGGTCTATCCACTGGTCCCTCTGCCTTCCCTCCACTCCTCAAAGCAGGAAGGCAATGTCTTTAAAGGAGCTGGGCATCATGCCCATTATGTCAGTATCTCTTCACCCTCTTTAATAACAGCAGCCACGCTTCTTTCCGAGCCTGACAGAATCTGTTTACAAGCTCAATGTTTCTCTTGGAAAGAGGAACGGTATAATTGGAAACACAGATTACGCCACATCACTGTACTAAGAGAAGGATCCATCTCCAGTCCAGCCCAACTCAATTAGGATATTTCTACTGCTTAATTTGATCTGAAGAGCCTCACAAAAAAAAAAAAAATTGTCTTTTTGGAGAAATAGGCAAAGTATGGCACATGGTTTTCTTCCCTCTTCCTCTATCCCCTCCTTCTATCTCAGTAATGTCCCGCATACTAAAATAATACGAACCAGAAATCCAAAATGAAGACAGCACTTTCTCACCCCTTTGGCTGTGTTTCAGGACTTCATTCACTGGAACAACCTGAGTTGTTTGTGTGACAAATACATTCGGTCTCTCCAAATTAAAAATCCTTTATTTCAGTATAGTTATTAGAAGAAAAAAAGAGAGAGAACAGAGTTGGTATACGATACATGAAGGATAATTTTAACCAGGCCAACGTAAAAAGCCTCTCGCGTAATCTCCATTCCTAGCTTTCTAAATCAAAATATCCCATCATCGTCACCATCCGGTTTAAGCATCCATGATGGCTGCCCACTTCTAGTTCAAGGAAATCCAAGCACCATTCAGAGACCTTCACAATTGGCCTCCAACTTACCTTTCCACCCCTTTACTGTCTCATTTTCCCTCCAAAAGGCACAATGCTCCTGTCCTCACTTGTATTCTGCCAAGCACATTGTGCATGTTCCTGTTGCTCTGTCTTTGCTCTCACGCTTCCCTCTGCCTACAGTCTCCATTCCCCACTCCTTGCAAAACCCTATGTACCCAGCGAGAACTAACTCCAATGCCACCTTCTCCATAGTCCTTTCCTCTGCCAGCTGATATAAAATGAATTGTCCAGCCCCTGGGTTCACCTCTCACTTTTCAACCGCTCTAGTCTACTTTTATCATCATTTTATGTCTGTTTCCCTTGGGGGATTGTAAATGTCCTGAGAGTCATGGTTACATCTTATTATTTATGTATACCCAGTGTCTTTAGTACCTGAAATGAATAAATGCATATTTTCTAGAAAGATATTTTAGAAAAAAAATCAGGTTTTCTGTCTTCTGGGTTTTTAAAAACATCTTTATTGGAGTATAATTGCTTTACAATAGTGTCTTAGTTTTTGCTTTATAACAAAATGAATCAGCTATACATATACATATATCACCATATCTCCTCCCTCTTGCATCTCCCTCCCACCCTCCCTATCCCACCCCTCTAGGTGGTCACAAGCACCGAGCTGATCTCCCTGTGCTATGTGGCTGCTTCCCATTAGCTATCTATTTTACATTTGGTAGTGTATATAAATCCATGCCACTGTCTCACTTCATCCCAGGTTTCCCTTCCCCCTCCTCGTGTCCTCAAGTCCATTCTCTACATCTGCATCTTAATTCCTATCCTTCCCCTAGGTTTTTCATAACCTTTTTTTTTTTTTTGGATTCCATATATATGTGTTAGCATATGGTATTTCTTTGTCTCTTTCTGACTTACTTCACTCTGAATGACAGTCTCTAGGTCCACCCACCTCATTACAAATAACTCGACTTCATTGCTTTTTTTTCTTTCTTTACATCTTTACTGGTGTATAAATGCTTTACAATGGTTTTTTAATTTCTGCTTTATAACAAAGTGAATCAATTATACATATACATATGTTCCCATATCTCTTCCCTTTTGCATCTCCCTCCCTCCCACCCTCCTTATCCCACCCCTCTAGGTGGTCACAAAGCACTGAGCTGATCTCCCTGTGCTATGCGGCTTCTTCCCAATAGCTATCTATTTTACGTTTGGTAGTGTATATATGTCCATGCCACTCTCTCACTTTGTCACAGCTTACCCTTCCCCCTCCCCATATCCTCAAGTCCATTCTCTAGTAGGTCTGTGTCTTTATTCCTGTCTTACCCCTAGGTTCTTCATGACATTTTTTTCCCTTAAATTCCATATATATGTGCTAGCATACAATATTTGTCTTTCTCTTTCTGACTTACTTCACTCTGTAATGACAGACTCTAGGTCCAACCACCTCATTACAAATAGCTCAATTTTCTTTCTTTTTATGGCTGAGTAATATTCCATTGTATATATGTGCCACATCTTCTTTATCCATTCATCTGATGATGCACACTTAGGTTGTTTCCATGTCCTGGGTATTGTAAATAGAGCTGCAATGGACATTTTGGTACATGACTCCTTTTGAATTTTGGTTTTCTCAGGGTATATGCCCAGTAGTGGGATTGCTGGGTCATATGGTGGTTCTATTTGTAGTTTTTTAAGGAACCTCCATACTGTTCTCCATAGTGGCAATACCAATTCACATTCCCACCAGCAGTGCAAGAGTGTTCCCTTTTCTCCACACCCTCTCCAGCATTTATTGTTTCTAGATTTTTTTGATGATGGCCATTCTGACTGGTGTGAGATGATATCTCATTGTAGTTTTAATTTGCATTTCTCTAATGATTAATGATGTTGAGCATTCTTTCATGTGTTTGTTGGCAGTCTGTATATCTTCTTTGGAGAAATGTCTATTTAAGTCTTCTGCCCATTTTTGGATTGGGTTTTTTGTTTTTTTGTTATTGAGCTGCATGAGCTGTTCATAAATTTTGGAGATTAACCCTTTGTCAGTTGCTTCATTTGCAAATATTTTCTCCCATTCTGAGGGTTGTCTTTTGGTCTTGTTTACGGTTTCCTTTGCTGTGCAAAAGCTTTTAAGTTTCATTAGGTCCCATTTGTTTATTTTTGGTTTTATTTCCATTACTCTAGGAGGTGGGTCAAAAGGATCTTGCTGTGGTTTATGTCATAGAGTGTTCTGCCTATGTTTTCCTCTAAGAGTTTGATAGTTTCTGGCCTTATATTTAGGTCTTTAATCCATTTTGAGCTTATTTTTGTTTATAGTGTTAGGGAGTGATCTAAGCTCATACTTTTACATGTAGCTGTCCCGTTTTCCAAGCACCACTTATTGAAGAGGCTGTCCTTTCTCCACTGTACATTCCTGCATTCTTTATCAAAGATAAGGTGACCATATGTGCATGGGTTTACCTCTGGGCTTTCTATCCTGTTCCATTGATCTATCTTTCTGTTTTTGTGCCAGTACCATACTGTCTTGATTACTGTTGCTTTGTAGTATAGTCTGAAGTCAGGGAGCCTGATTCCTCCTGCTCCTTTTTCATTCTCAAGATTGCTTTGGCTATTCGGGGTCTTTTGTGTTTCCATACAAATTGTGTAACTTTTTGTTCTAGTTCTGTGGAAAATGCCATTGGTAGTTTGATAGGTATTGCATTGAATCTGTAGGTTGCTTTGGGTAGTAGAGTCATTTTCACAATGTTGATTCTTCCAATCCAAGAACAAGGTATATCTCTCCATCTGTTTGTATCATCTTTAATTTCTTTCATCAGTGTCTTATAATTTTCTGCATATAGGTCTTTCGTCTTCTTAGGTAGGTTTATTCCTAGATATTTTATTCTTTTTGTTGCAATGGTAAATGGGAGTGTTTTTTTGATTTCACTTTCAGGTTTTTCATCATTAGTGTATAGGAATGCCAGAGATTTCTGTGCATTAATTTTGTATCCTGCTACTTTACCAAATTCATTGATTAGCTCTAGTAGTTTTCTGGTAGCATCTTTAAGATTCTCTATGTATAGTATCATGTCAACTGCAAACAGTGACAGCTTTACTTCTTCTTTTCCAATTTGGATTCCTTTTATTTCGTTTTCTTCTCTGAGTGCTGTGGCTGAAACTTCCAAGGCTATGTTGAATAAGAGTGGTGAGAGTGGACAACCTTGTCTTGTTCACGATCTTCGTGGAAATGCTTTCAGGTTTTCACCATTGAGGATGATGTTAGCTGTGGGTTTGTCATATATGGCTCTTATTATGTTGAGGAAAGTTCCCTCTATGCCTACTTTCAGAAGGGTTTTTACCATAATGGGTGTTGAATTTTTTCGAAAGCTTTCTCTGCATCTATTGAGATGATCATATGGTTTTCCTCCTTCAATTTGTTAATATGGTGTATCATGTTGATTGATTCGTGTATATTGAAGAATCTTTGCATTCCTGGAATAAACCCCACTTCATCATGGTGTATGATCCTTTTAATGTGCTATTGGATTCTGTTTGCTAGTATTTTGTTGAGGATTTTTGCATCTCTGTTCACTATTTATATTGGCCTGTAGTTTTCTTTCTTTGTGACATCCTTGTCTGGTTTTGGTATCAGGATGATGGTGGCCTTGTAGAATGAGTTTGGGAGTGTTCCTCCCTCTGCTATATTTTGGAAGAGTTTGAGAAGGATAGGTGTTAGCTCTTCTCTAAATGTTTGATAGAATTCTCCTGTGAAGCCATCTGATCCTGGGTTTTTGTTTGTTGGAAGATTTTTAATCACAGTTTCGATTTCAATGCTTGTGATTGGTCTGTTCATATTTTCTATTTCTTCCTGATTCAGTCTTGGCAGGTTGTGCATTTCTAAGAATTTGTCCATTTCTTCCAGATTGTCCATTTTATTGGCATAGAGTTGCTTGTAGTAATCTCTCATGATCTTTTGTATTTCTGCAATGTCAGTTGTTACTTCTCCTTTTTCATTTCTAATTCTATTGATTTGAGTCTTCTCCCTTCTTTACTTGATGAGGCTGGCTAATGGTTTATCAATTTTGTTTATTTTCTCAAAGAACCAGGTTTTAGTTTTGTTGATCTTTGCTATCATTTCCTTCATTTCTTTTTCATTTATTTCTGATCTGATATTTATAATTTCTTTCCTTCTGCTAACTTTGGGGCTTTTTTTTTCTTCTTTCTCTAATTGCTTTAGGTGTAAAGTTTGGTTGTTTATTTGAGATGTTTCTTGTTTCTAGAGGTAGGATTGTATTGCTATAAACTTGCATCCTAGAACTGCTTCTGCTGCATCCCATAGGTTTCGGGTCGTTGTGTCTCCATTGTCATTTGTTTCTAGGTATTTTTTTATTTCCTCTTTGATTTCTTCAGTGATCACTTCGTTATTAAGTAGTGTATTGTTTAGCCTCCATGTGTTTGTATTTTTTACAGATCTTTTCCTGTAATTGATATCTAGTCTCATGGCGTTGTGGTAGGAAAATATACTTGATACAATTTCAATTTTCTTAAATTTACCAAGGCTTGATTTGTGACCCAAGATATGATCTATCCTGGAGAATATTCCACGAGCACTTGAGAAAAATGTGTATTCTGTTGTTTTTGGATGGAATGTCCTATAAATATCAATTAAGTCCATCTTGTTTAATGTGTCATTTAAAGCCTGTATTTCCTTATTTATTTTCATTTTGGATGCTCTGTCCATTGGTGATAGTGGAGTGTTAAAGTCCCCTACTATGAAGGTGTTGCTGTCGATTTCCCCTTTTATTGCTGTTAGTATTTGCCTTATGTATTGAGGTGCTCCTATGTTGGGTGCATAAATATTTACAATTGTTATATCTTCTTCTTGGATCGATCCCTTGATCATTATGTAGTGTCTTTCTTTGTCTCTTCTAATAGTCTTTATTTTAAAGTCTATTTTGTCTGATATGAGAATTGCTACTCCAGCTTTCTTTTGCTTTCCATTTGCATGGAATATCGTTTTCCATCCCCTTACTTTCAGTCTGTATGGGTCTGTAGGTCTGAAGTGGGTCTCTTGTAGAGAGCATATATATGGGTCTTGTTTTTGTATCCATTCAGCCAGTCTGTGTCTTTTGGTGGGAGCATTTAATCCATTTACATTTAAGGTAATCATCAATATGTATGTCCTTATTCCCATTTTCTTAATTGTTTTGGGTTTGTTGTTGTAGGTCTTTACCTTCTCTTGTGTTTCTTGCCTAGAGAAGTTCCTTTAGCATTTGTTGTAAAGCTGGTTTGGTGGTGCTGAACTCTCTCAGCTTTTGCTTGTCTGTAAAGATTTTAATTTCTCCATCAAATCTGAATGAGATCCTTGCTGGGTAGAGTAATCTTGGTTGTAGGTTTTTCTCCTTCATCACTTTAAATATGTCCTGCCACTCCCTTCTGGTTTGCAGAGTATCTGCTGAAAGATCAGCTGTTAACCTTATGGTGATTCCCTTGTGTGTTATTTGTTGTTTTTCGCTTGCTGCTTTTAATATGTTTTCTTTGTATTTAATTTTTGACAGTTTGATTAATATGTGTCTTGGTGTGTTTCTCCTTGGATTTATTATGTATGTGACTCTCTGTGCTTCCTGGACTTGATTAACTATTTCCTTTCCCATATTAGGGAAGTTTTCAACTATAATCTCTTCAAATATTTTCTCAGTCCCTTTCTTTTTCTCTTCTTCTTCTGGAACCCCTATAATTCGAATGTTCATGCATTTGATGTTGTCCCAGAGGTCTCTGAGACTGTCCTCAGTTCTTTTCATTCTTTTTTCTTTATTCTGCTCTGCAGTAGTTATTTCCACTATTTTATATTCCAGGTCACTTATCCTTTCTTCTGCCTCAGTTATTCTGCTATTGATGCCTTCTAGAGTACTTTTAATTTCATTTATTGTGTTGTCCATCATTGGTTGTTTCATCGTTAGTTCTTGTAGGTCCTTTTTAAATGTTTCTTGCATTTTCTCTATTCTATTTCCAAGATTTTGGATTATCTTTACTCTCATTATTCTGAATTCTTTTTCAGGTAGACTGCATATTTACGCTTCATTTGTTAGGTCTGGTGGGTTTTTATCTTGCTCCTTCATCTGCTGTGTGTTTTTCTGTCTTCTCATTTTGCTTATCTTACTGTGTTTGGGGTCTTCTTTTTGCAGGCTGCAGGTTCGTAGTTCCCATTGTTTTTGGTGTCTGTCCCCAGTGGCTAAGGTTGGTTCAGTGGGTTGTGTAGGCTTCCCACTGGAGGGGGACAGTGGAGGGGACTAGTGCCTGTTTTCTGGTGGATGAGGCTGGATCTTGTCATCCTGGTGGGCAGGTCCACGTCTGGTGGTGTCTTTTGGGATGTCTGTGGACTTATTATGATTTTAGGCAGCCTCTTTGCTAATGGGTGGGGTTGTGTTCCTGTCTTGCTAGTTGTTTGGCATAGGTTGTCCAGCACTGTAGCTTGCTGGTCGTTGAGTGAAGCTGGGTGCTGGTGTTGAGATTGAGATCTCTGAGAGATTTTTGCCATTTGATATTATGTGGAGCTGGGAGGTCTCTTGTGGACCAGTGTCCTGAAGTTGGCTCTCCCACCTCAGAGGCACAGCACTGATTGCTGGCTGCAGCACCAAGAGCCTTTCATCCACACTGCTCAGAATAAAAGGGAGAAAATGTAGAAAGAAAGAAAGGAGGGAAAAAAGAAAAGAAAGAAAGAAAACAGAAAGAGGATAAAATTAAGTTATTAAAATAAAAAATAACTTTTAAGAAAAACAATTTTTTTAAAGAAAAAAAAAAAGGACAGATAGAACCCCAGGACAAATGGTGAAAGCAAAGCTATAAAGACAAAATCTCACACAGAAGCATAGACATACACACTCACAAAAAGAGGAAAAGGGGAAAAAATCATAAATCTTGCTCTCAAATTCTACCTCCCCAATTTGGGATGATTCATTGTCTATTCATGTATTCCACACATGCAGGGTACATCAAGTTGATTGTTGAGCTTTAATCCACTGCTTCTAAGGCTGCTGGGAGAGATTTCCCTTTCTCTTCTTTGTTCACACAGCTCCCGGGGCTCAGCTTTGGATTTGGCCCTGCCTCTGCGTGTAGGTCGCCGGAGGACGTCTGTTCTTCGCTCAGACAGGACGGGGTTATAGGGGCAGCTCCTTTGGGGACTCTGGCTCACTCAAGACGGGAAGAGGGAGGGGTGCAGATGCGGGGCAAGCCTGGGGCGGCAGAGGCCGGCGGGACATTGCACCAGCCTGAGGCACGCCGTGCGTTCTCCCGGGGAAGTTGTCCCTGGATCCTGGGAACCTGGCAGTGGCGGACTGCACAGTCTCCGGGGAAGGGAGGTGTGGAAAGTGACCCGTGCTCGCACACAGCCTTCTTGGTGGCAGCAGCAGCAGCCTTAGCATCTCATGCCCGTCTCTGGGGTCCGCGCTGTTAGCCACAGCTCACACCCATCTCTGGAGCTCCTTTAAGCAGCGCTCTTAATCCCCTCTCCTCACTCACCAAGAAACAAAGAGGGAAGAAAAAGTCTCTTGCCTCTTTGGCAGGTCCAGACTTTTCCCCAGACTCCCTCCCGTGGTACACTAACCCCCTGCAGGCTGTGTTCACACCGCCAACCCCAGTCGTCTCCCTGTGCTCCTACCGAAGCCGGAGCCTCAGCTCCCAGCCACACCCGCCCCAGCAGGTGAGCAGACAAGCCTTTCGGGCTGGTGCGTGCTGGTCGGCACCGATCCTCTCTGCGGGAATCTCTCCGCTTTGCCCTCCATACCCCTGTTGTTGTGCTCTCCTCCGCAGCTCCGAAGCTTTCCCCATCCGCCACCCGCAGTCTCTACCTGCGAAGGGGCTTCCTAGTGTGTGAGAAACTTTCCTCCTTTACAGCTTCCTCCCACTGGTGCAGGTCCCATCCCTATTCTTTTGTCTCTGTTTATTATTTCTTCTTTGCCCTACCCAGGTACGTGGGGAGTTTCTTGCCTTTTGGAGGTCTGAGATCTTCTGTCGAGCTTTCAGTAGGGTTTCTGTAGGAGTTGTTCCACGTGTAGATGTATTTCTTGTGTATCTGTGGGGAGGAAGGTGATCTCCGCATCTTACACTTCCGCCATCTTCCTGATTCCCCCCTGCCCATTTTTGGCTTGGGTTTGTTTATTTAATGTTGAGCTGCAAGAGCTGCTTGTAACTTTGGGGCAATTAATCCTTTGTCAGCCTGCTTCATTTGCAAATATTTTCTCCCAATTCTGAGGGTTGTCCTTTTCATCTTGTTTATGGTTTCCTTTGCTGTGCAAAAGCATTTAAGTTTCATTAGGTCCCATTTGTTTATTTTTGTTTTAATTTCCATTTCTCAAGGAGGTGGGTCAAAAAGGATCTTGCTAGTGATGTATGTCATAGAGTGTTCTGCCTATGTTTTCCTCGAAGACTTTTACAATGTCTGCCCTTACATTTAGGTCTTTAATCGTTTTTGAGTTTATTTTTGTGTATGGTGTTAAGGGATGTTCTAATTTCATTCTTTCCATGTAGCTGTTCCCGTTTTCCAAGCACCACTTATTGAAGAGGCTCTCTTTTCTCTCATTGTATATTTTTGCCTCCTTTATCAAAGATAAGATGACCATATTTGCGTGGGTGTATCTCTGGGCTTTCTATCCTGTTCCATTGATCTATATTCTATTTTGTGCCATTACCATAATGTCTTGATTACTGTAGCTTTGTAGTATAGTCTGAAGTCAGGGAGTCTGATTCCTCCAGCTCCATTTTTCTTTCTCAGACTGCTTTGGCTATTCAGGTCTTTTGTGTTTCCATACAAATTGTGAATATTTTTGTTCTTGTTCTGTGAAAAATGTCATGGTAGTTTGATAGGGATTGCGTCGATTCTGTAGGTTGCTTTGGGTAGTATAGTCATTTTCACACTGTTGATTCTTCCAATCCAAGAACATGGTATATCTCTCCATCTGTTTGTATCATCCTTAATTTCTTTCATCAGTGTCTTATAGTTTTCTACATACAGTTTATTTTCTCTCCTTAGGTAGGTTTATTCCCAGGAATTTTATTCTTTATGTTGCAATGGCAAATGGTAGTGTTTCCTTAATTTCGCTTTCGATTTTCCATCATTAGGTATAGGATGACAAGAGATTTCTGTGCTTAATTTTGTATCCTGCTACTTTACCAAATTCATTGATTAGCTCTACTGTATTTGGTAGAGTCTTTAGGTTTCTCTTGTATAGTATGATGTCATCTGCAAACAGTGACAGCTTTCTTCTTTTTCGATTTTGGATTCCTTTATTTCTTTTTCATCTCTGATTGCTATGGCTAAACTTCCAAAAACTATGTTTGAGTAATAGTGGTGAGAGTGGGCACCTTGTCATCTTTCCTGATCCTTAGTGGAAATGCTTTCATTTTTTTCACCATTGAGAGCGATGTTGGTTGTGGGTTTGTCATATATGGCCTCTTTATGTTGCGGTAAGTTCTCTCTAATGCCACTTTCTGGAAGGTTTTTATCATATGGGTGTTGAATTTTGTCAAAGCAGTTTTCTGCGTCTATCAATCCTTCAATTTGTTAATATGGTGTAACACATGATTGATTTGCATATATGAAAAATACTTGCATTCCTGGATAATACCCCACTTGATCATGGTGTAGTGATCATTTTAATGTGTTGTTGGATTCTGTTTGCTAGTATTTTGTTGAGGATTTTTGCATCTAGGGTTTCATCAGTGATATTGGCCTGTAGTTTTTCTTTCTTTGTGACATCTTTGTCTGGTTTTGGTATCAGGGTGATGGTGGCCTCATAGAATGAGTTTGGAGTGTTCCTCCCTCTGCTATATTTTGGAAGAGTTTGAGAAGGATTAGGTTTAGCTCTCCTCTAAATGTTTGATAGAATTCACCTGTGAAGCCCTCTGGTCCTGGGCTTTTTTGTGTTGGAAGATTTTTAATCACAGTTTCAATTTCAGTGCTTGTGATTGGTCTGTTTATATTTCTATATCTTCCTGGTTCGTCTCAGAAGGTTGTTTTTTTCTAAGAATTTCTGTCTTCTGTTTTTAATGGATTTTTAAAGCTATTTTGGGGGGATTTTTTTTTGTTGTTTTTTTCGGCCGCACCACACAGCCTGTAGGATATTAGTACTTAAATTGAACCTTCACTCCCTGCAGTGGAAACTTGGAATCTTAACCACTGGACTGCCAGAGAAGTCCCTAAAGCTGTTTTTCAAAAAGTTTCTAGAAAGCCTTTTTATTTCGTTCAAACCCAACGTCTGAAGGGTAGACTATACTACATGGAAAACCACTATACTAAAAATCCAGAGAAATTCAAGACTTTGCCTTACAATCATTTTCTTCTTATTCCTTTAATCTTTCATGTGGAGTTGCATGTGTTTAGATATGTTTTATGGGGGTCTTTTGCTCTTTGTAATCCTGAGTGTGTGTCACATAAACAAAATATTCCCATCTCCCTGGAATATTGACAGAAATAAATCATTTGCCTAGCAGACTCAGGTGATAATCTCCTGAATTTTGAAAGGTTTTCTTTTATCAGAAGTAAAAACTATATGATAAATCATGGTAATCATGATCATTAAAGTAGAATAGTTAACATATAAGTCCTTTGACTCAAGCAATGTCCCTGCTGATGTACAAATTAGGTATATACAGAGGCTGGATCAACAGATACATCACTTAGGAGGTATTTTTCCTAAGACAAGTCCCCTCTCTTGTACCTTCTCAAGTCAGGGGAGAATGGTCAAGCTGGAGGCTCATTCTCAAAGGCCTAGGGAATCCCCACAGGCTTGTGGGCTCTAAGTGCAGTGTGGACGCTTCCCCAGACCCTCATTTGGAGTGGGATTTACACTCAGGCTTTTCACACGGCTCTAAATCCTGTCTCAGGACCTCTCTCCAGCCTCAGCCTTTGGTCCTCCCACATCTATGGCCAGTGCTCCAGTATCCAGATGCCCCCATGGACAGGCAAACCAAGCCCATAACCTCCCCTCTCACTCAGCTTCTGCTCCATGGTCCTCAGGCTCCAGATTTTGAGGCAACTTCAAGTCTCTTTCTTTCTCTCTACATCCTGAAAGTTATCACGTTGTGTAATAATATAAAAATATCATTAAACATCGTTAACAAAGCGAGGGAGGGTTCATGAATACTGAGAGGCAGAAATGTAAGGCCAAAGCTAAGGTGGTCCCACAAAGGAGAAAAAAAGAAAAGAAAAACAGGTGCTAGGGGCAAAGCAAGATCTAACCTTTGCCAGTTACCACATGAGGATCATCACTGTTTATCACAATCATAGTCCCCAGACTGAAACCCCAGCAGCTGCCTCTATATCTTATGACACTGTCCCCAAAGTTTCACTCTTCTCTGCCCTCCTAGAAGGAGCGTCCCTGGTGACCCTGTGGGGTGGGGATTTGTGAAAGAGGAGGACAGTCATCTTTCTAAAAAGGGGAAAAGGGAGAATGGGACACTTCACAGTGTCTGCCCCATGGATGATGTGCAATGATTTGGGGTAGTAGATGGATACCATTAAATAGATTAAATCTCATAGAGAGAAAGTTATTCCCAAGAGTCTCAATTATCTTTAGAGCCTTTTGATGAATCAAAGCTAAGTGTCAGGTTGGTGCTACCACATCTTTAACACCTCTTAACATTTGCACATTTCCTTTTTTCACAAAGAGAGAGCAGACCTTCAGAGCTCAGAGCCTGGGCCAGGCTACCATATGCAACTTGATTTTTAATACCATTGGTTTTTGTCTGACATACTTAATGTTACACTTATTTCCTATTTTGTAGCAAGTGATGCCAACTTTCTACTCACTATATTCATATGACCTTCTTTATAGAGTAAATTATTTAACATGAAAAAACAAGTCAGTTTAATGTAAAATACAAAGTAAATAATCATGCAGCCTTACACCAATTGTGGTAAAAATCAGAAAGGATGACTGAAGTTTGGGAACGTCATTATAATCATCAGAATACAGGATGATGAGGCCAGAACGCCTGGGGTAACACATCTTATCCCTACTACTTTGCGGGTCCTGTGATCCAGAGCAAATGACATAAACCTCTCTGCATTTCAGTTTTCTTTGCTTTTTTTTTTTTATGTTCTCTCTTTTCAAAATACTAATGCTGCACTCTTTTTTCTTTAATTGAAGTATAGTTGATTTACAATGGTGTGTTGGTTTCAGGTGAACAGCAAAGTGATTCAGATATAGATAAAGATATAGATACACTTGCACCTCAGTTTTCTTATCTATGAAATGGGGATGAAGATACTACTGCCACACAAGACTGTTATTGGCCCAGATGAGCCAAGCACTAGAGGATGAGGCTGGGTAAATCAGGGCATGGTGCGTATTACAATAAGAGGGCATGGCCAGTGTGGGCCAGTTGATTTACTTGTCCACAACAGTATCTGTACTCTGTACCATACATGGTGTTTGGCCATATTTGCCTCCCCCAGGAGACTCTAAGCTCCTTGATGGCAGCAACCATGCTTTACTGATCACTGCATGTCCCTGTCCCTTGGGACATTGCCTCTCTGTAGTGCAGGGTTTATGAATATTTCTTTTCATATTCTTTCCCATTATAGATCATTATAAGGTATTGAATATAGTTCCCTGTGCTATACAGTTATTTAGTTCCCTGTGCTATACAGTAGGTCCCTGTTGTTTATCTATTTTTATATATAGTAGTGTGTATCTTTTAATCCCCAAATCCTAATTTATCCCTCTCCCTTTCCCCTTTGGTAACCATAAGTTTGTTTGTTACTGTGTCTGTGAATCTCTTTCTGTTTTGTCGATTAGTTCATTTGTATCTTTTTTTAGATTCAATACATAAGTGATATATGATATTTGTCTTTCTCTGTCTGACTTACTTCACTTAGTATGATCATCTCTAGGTCCATCCATGCTGCTGCAAATGGCATTATTTCATTCTTTTTATGGCTGAGTACTATTCCATTGTATATCTATACCACATCTTCTTTATCCATTCGTCTGTTGATGGACACTTAGGTTGCTTCCATGTCTTGGCTATTGTAAATAGTGCTGCTATGAACATTGCCTCTCTGTAGTGCAGGGTTTATGGATATTTTAAGCTATGTTGAATCAACTGACTGAATAGGATGATCTATTTGTCTCGACAATCCACAAAGGCCCTAGAGGGCAAAAAACTGTCCATTGTGTCCCATACGATTATTAGTATAGTAGTTTCTCAGGAAAAAACTGGCTGATTGATAATATGTTCATCCCCTGTCTGAACTGCTGTGACCATCTTCCTATTGGCCCCCTGACCCCACCAGTGTCCCCTCCCTCCCCAAAACCTTTCTCCACATGGCAACCAAAGTGACCTCTCTAATACTCTCCCACCAAAAACCCACCTGGGGATAGAGAAGAAATTCCTTAGCACAACACACAAGGTTCTTCATTATCCATCTCCTGTTTTATAGCTTAGTTTCCCCCCTCAGCACATCACCTCCAGCCAAACCGAACCATTTTCAGGAGCTCAGATAAGCTGCACGCTCTCTTACCTCAGGGCCATTGCATGCACTGTTCCTTTTTCTGGAATGTTCTTTTCTTTCCTATCTCTTTACCTGGCTGTGTCCGACTCCCCCTCTAGATGTCACCTCCTACAGAAGACCTTTCTTGTCCTCCTCTGCACCAGGCTGGATGTCTCCCACAAGAGAATCCCTGTCCAGTCTCTCATCTCCGCATAGATGAATGTACACAAGCTTCTCTCTCCTGTCTGTCTCCACCATAGATGGTGGTTCTTAAACTTAGGCATGCCTCAGAATCACCCCTCCAAGGCTTGTGAGAACACAGATTCTGATTCATTAGGTTTGAGGTAGGGCCCAGGAATTTTCATTTCTAACAAGCAGTAGTTCTCAAACCTGGGTGCATATGAGAAACACGGGAGGAAGGATTCAAAATTTTCTGTTGCCCAGACCATCCCCGAGAATGAGTAAATCAGAGCCTCTTGGTGGTGGGGAGGGAGGGTGGGGTTGTGGTGGCCCGAGCATGCTGGTATTTTTTTCCAGTTTCCACAGATGAATCCAAGGTTAAGAACTCCTGCTTTAGAGCAATGCTTCTCCAATTCTTATTTTTATTGAAGTATAATTGATTAACAATGTTGTGCTAGTTTCTACTGTACAGCAAAGTGATTCAGTTATACATATACATATACCCACTGTGCTGCTCCAATGGTAATGTGCACATGTGAACATATGGTTAAAAGACACTAGATCCATGGTAGAGTCAAGAGTCTGCATTTCTAAGATGCTCCCAGGTGATGCTGGTGCTGAAGGTCCATGGTCCACACTTGGAGGTTGAGAAGGTGAGCTGACCCATTCACCACTCACAGCCTCCACAATGTTGCTAGAAGTCAGCAGCATCATTAAATGAACACCTGTTGTTGCTACTTACCCAGCAGCACCTCTATGGAGTTGACCTTGTCAGAAACAGATCTTTCCCTAGTGACTTTCAATTCAAGGCTCAGATTTGAATCTACTGTTTGTAGCCTCTGCCCACAACACCTCAGGCATCTGCTGGGTCTCATGTCACTCACAACCATCAGATTTCTCACTATTCGTCAATGTCTGCTGCTCTGGAGGTTGGCTGTGTCTCACTGAAGTGATACCCTCAAAGAACAGTTTACACAGCCAGCTTGTACAATGTCCAACCTTGTCAGACCAAACTCCAAATTTGGTAAAAATCTATATAGCTGTTTTCATATGGTATGGTTAAAAAAAGTTAGAAACATAATTTTTAGGCCTAGACTATTCCCATAGCCTAGGAAAGCTCTTGACACAACATAAGTGGGCAGTGAATTTGTGGAAGGAAGGAAGGAAGGAAGGAAGGAAGGAAGGAAGGAAGGGAGGAAGGGAGGAAGGGAGGACGGAAGGAAGGAAGGAAAGAAGGGCTGGGAGAAACAATAGATGGTAGGGTTGTAAAGAGAGAGAAAGGAAGGGGGAAGCTAAAAATGACAACGTTTTGTCCTAGTTGCCCTTCATCTCCAGCCGCCCTGAGGCATCACACCCTCAGCAGCCCTCCTTCTACCACCTTCCTTTCTCTTGTTCTCACCTGACCATAGCTGGGTAGCCCCATTCAGCCCTACTCCAACTGAGCCCTGAATCCTCTGCCTTCCCCCTGGCTTCCTTTATAACCTTGGGGATGCAGATTGGGGTGGGCGGTGCACAGTGGGCCAGCTCTGTCTCATCCAACTCCATGTGTATAATGAGGCTCAACTCCTTAAAAATTTGAAATAACTGAAGGATTATCTTCCAAGAGAGACCCTAACCAGGCAGGCCATAGGCCAACGGCATTTGAAAATGTTCAAATCAGTTACCAATATTTCAAATTTAAAGGTACCTTTCACAAAAATCTAGATTTCCACAACCTAAATGACCATTGACAGATGAATGGATAAAGAAGATGTGGTACATATATACCATGGAATATTACTCAGCCATAAAAAAGAATGAAATAATGTCATTTGCAGCAACACGGATGGACCTAGATATTGCCATACTGAGTGAAGTCAGTCAGACAAAGAAAGACAAATACCACATGATATCACTTATATGTGGAATCTAAAATATGACACAAATGAAGCTATCTGCAAAACAGAAACAGACTCACAGACGTAGCGAACAGACTTGTGGTTGCCAAGGGGGAACGGGGGAGGAAGAGGGATGGATTGGGAGTTTGGGATTAGCAGATGCAAACTATTACATAGAGAATGGATAAACAACAAGGTCCTACTTATAGCACAGGGAACTATATTCAATATCCTGTGATGAACCATAACAGAGAAGAAGATGAAAAAGAATGTACGTATATGTATAACTGAATCACTTAGCTATACACCTGAAATTAACACAAGATTGTAAATCCACTCTACTTCAATAAAATAATTTTTTTTAAAAAAAGAAAAATAATTAGATTTCCTGCTTCCCTCCAAAACTGGAAGATGGGGCCAGCTTTGGTTGGATCTGAGCAGAGATGCCCCGTTTCGTAGGAGCACGCTCTTTTCCCTGCACTTTGCCACAGTCCCCACCCCTCCTTATCCTTCCCCAGTACAGAAGCCAAGCATCAATGGGCATGGTCATCTTGATCTCATTCCACTTGAACTATGCTTGCCTTCCACTTGACCGTTTTTCTTCACTACCATTACCTGCCAGCCCCGAAGACCCTCCAGTGTGCCAGCTGCAGACCACACATGCAGGGCAAACAGCTCCCCCCAACAGTGTCCCCCTCTTTACCTTAAAACCTGAGCTTGTGTTCTGTCATTTCCTGCTGATAATTCACCTCCAAAGAGAAATAGGAAAGAAAAGCTCTCCCTGAACCTGCCCTCCTGATGTCTCAGGCTCCTTACTTCCCCACACAGAATTTGCCCGCAGGGGAAACCTGCTGCCCTCCCAAGAGATAATAATACTTATCAGGACTTTTGTAGAGTTCCTGGACCTTTGGGGATTGAATCACACTTTGTGCACAGAAAGCCCTGCATTATCGCCACTATTGTTGTCATTATGATTACTGGGGATTAGGCAGTGCTCTCAGAAGTCTTGCCAACCCCGGGCAGGTTCCACCCCAGAGCTTCACCTGGCCCGGCGTGGTGATTCAGACCAGACGCACCTGGCTAGAGGGCTCTGGCTCAGCCTGCTGGGTGCTGGGCTCTTGCCAGAGCAGAGCCTGCACTGAAACACTCGTTACCCACCCTTGCACAGAGGGCAAAGGCTGGGCTCCAGGGAGACCTGGGGGCAAGTGGGAGACCCTCCCAGGAGCACAGTCTCTGGACCACACTGAAGAGGGCTTACTATATATCTGACAGAGATATTCCTAGATAAATATGTTTTTATATATGTTACTTGCATACTTTCAAAGCTATTTACATATAAGTCCCATAACATTATCATGAAGTTGGGAATGTTATCTACATTTTACAGATGAGAACCAGAGATTGCAAAGGTCAATAAGCTGTCTGAGGTTCACACAGCTACAGAGTGGCAGTTGGGATGGGAACCCAGCTCCTGACCCCAAGCTGTACTGTGCACCTCTTTCTTCCTAGAGAGGAAATTCGGCCTCTTTAGGCTCTGCCTGGCTTGAGTTCTCCTGCAGCCCTGGATCTCTGTGGTGAGAACCCCCATACTTTCTTCCATAGTGGCTGCACCAATTTACATTCCCACCAACAGTGCACAAGGGTTCGCTTTTCTCCACATCCTTGTCAATACTTATTATTTCTTATTTTTTTGATAATAGCCATCCTAACGGGTGTGAGGTGATATCTCCTTGTGGTTTTGATTTCTATTGCCTGATTAGTGATATTGAGTACCTGTTGGCCACTTGTATGCTGCTTTTGAGAAAATGACTATTCAAGCCATTTGTCCCTTTTTAATTGGGTTATTTGGGGGGTTTTGTTACTGAGTAGTATGAATTTGGGCTTTATTTCTAATGGGTTTTTCATCTGAGATCTCCCTGATAAATTGGCATCTTTGGTGTTTACAAACATTTTTCACTGTCTTGTTTTCCTCAAAACAAAGTTCTACCTGCTTGAAAGAGTCTTTTGAAAGGGGATTTCCTTAATCACCAGCCACTGTAGCAGGAAATGTGATGAATGGAACCAGCATCACTCCCATGATGAGCGTCCACCTGGGAAATCTTGGGCAAGTAAATCCTGGATGTATTTTACCAGAAGCTGCCTGGGGCCATCAATTCTCAGAGAAGAATTGTGGTAGCATGTCGGAGCCAGATCATAGTGGCTTATGAGAGCCAGTTGTTAAATTTTCAGGAATTTGTGAGACCATTGTTAAACCATTGGTCTTTTTAAAAAAATTTTTATTGCAGTATAGTTGATTTGCAATGTTGTGTTAGTTTCTGCTGTACAGCAAAGTAGATCAGTTATACATATACATATATGCATTCTTTTTTAGATTCCTTTTTTTGACAAATGCCACAAATCTGGCTTCCCAGAGCCCCACCCCTACTTTACCAGCACTCCACTGGTTAGCTGCAACTAATCAACTCTAGTCACTGACTTTTTGCCAAATGATGGGACTGACTGTGGCACCAATGCTTAGCTAAACTTTTTGACTCTTCTCGTGGTTCCACCAAAAAGCCAAGAGTCTTATTCCTTCAGCAATATTCATTTTAACATCCATATCAGATTTCTTCTGCATTTCTATTGATGCATTATAGCAGATACAAATAAGTAGTGTTGTGCCCCAGTTGTCTTGAACACATTTTCCAATATTCTTCTTGGGACTTTTATACCATCTCCCTTAGTGGTGCTGATGAGAAACAGGACATGAGAAAAAAGCCACCTATTTTAAGGCTGTAATGATTTTTCTTTTGGACCCTTGTGCACTGTTGGTGAGAATGTAAATCAGTGCAGCCAACTGGAGTTTCCTCAAAAAACTGAAACTAGAACTACCATACAACCCAGCAATTCCATTACTGGGTATTTATCCAAAGAAAACAAAAACACTAATTTGAAAAAATATACACACTCCAATGTTCCTAGCAGTAGTACGTATAATGGCCAAGATATGGAAGCAACCTAAGTGTTCATCAATAGATGAATGGATAAAGAAGATGTGATATATAATATATATGGAATATTTTTCAGCTATAAGAATGACATCCTGCCTTTTGTGACAACATGGATGGACCTTGAGGGCATTATGCTAAATGAAGTAAATCAAACAGGGACAAATACTGTAAAATAGCACTTATATGTGGAATCTAAAAAAGCCAAACTCATAGAAACAGGGAGTAGAGTACCAGGGCCTGAGGGATGATGGAAATGGGGAAATATTGGGAAAGAGGACAAATTTCAAGTTAGAAGATGAATAAGTTCTGAGGGTGTAAGGCACAGCATTGCAATTATAGTTAACAGTACTGTATTATATACTTGAAAGTTGCTAAAAGAGTAGGTCTTGAATGCTCTCACCACAAAAAAGAAAGGGTAGTTTTGAGATGTGATGGACATGAATCATACTGCAATATACATGTTACCAAATTAACACATTGTACACCTTAAACTTACACAGTGTTATATGTCAGTTTTGTCTCAATAAAGCTGGAGAAGTTTTTAAATAAAATTACTTTTCTTTTCATATATTTTCACAATGTCTAAGATTTCTGAGGTTTGTTGAAAACAACTTTAAAAGGAGCAAAGTGTTAGTGGAAGGAGCACAAGAGGCTGATGTATGGAGTTGGCCATGTTGTTTAACTCATCTGAGCCTCAGTTACTCTGTTGAAGCAGATTTTTTTTTTAACATCTTTATTGGGGTATAATTGCTTTACAATGGTGTGTTAGTTTCTGCTTTACAACAAAATGAATCAGCCATACATATACACATGTTCCCATATCTCCTCCCTCTTGTGTCTCCCTCCCTCCCACCCTCCCCATCCCACCCCTCCAGGCGGTCACAAAGCACCGAGCTGATATCCCTGGAAGCAGAATTATTAATGTGGTCTTTCAGGGTTGTCTAAGAAAGCAAAGAAATGTATGAAAAGTGGCATATGACATTCAACTAATCTTTGGAATCTATTAAGACTTTTAAAAGTACAGCTCTGGGGGTGCTTCTTCCATGTCACACAGATGAATCCTTAGGGTATCTCCCCATATTTTAATAGGAATAACAAGAACAAAAGGAAGAGTTTCAAAAGTATCTATATGATCTACTTTGGCACAAATTTATAGAGCTTTTTCCTCCCCAATAAAAAAATAATTCTGAGCACACTTCAAAAATTCTATTCCTGAAAAAATCTGTGGTTTGGGATAAGCCAGGTTCAATGAACACACCAGTAGTCTTGACTTAATGGTGTTTGGAGAGTTCTCATTCTGAACTTGTGCTGACACTTCAGAGATGGGGGGCAGTCAGGTAGTTCTTTGTAGCCGTACAGATAGAAATTCAGAATTCAAAATCCAAGTCAAGTCTTGAGAGAATTTTGTCTCTTTCTCACCCACACAGAGCCCACAATCTAAGAGACCTTAAAGACAGTGGAATCCTGAAGCCCTTCTGGTAAATAAGCTGCAGACATAGAAGAAACATGTTAAGACTATTATTAGAGAACTTTTCTACTCTTTACAATTCATCAGGGTGATAGGAGCCCTTTGGGGACTGAGGGAAGGGGATACCCTAATATCCTAGGATGTTACTTCAGGTTCCTTTTGTTCCCAGCCTTACCAAATTTCCAAAACATGTAGATGCCTTGGATGACAGCTCTCTGTGTGGCTTTGGGAACATGCATTTGCAAATCTGGAGCAGCACTTTAGTGCCTTGAGTGGCCATCCAGCTCAACCCAAGCCTATACAAGAGGTTGCCTGGCATTTGAACTGGCAGAGAAGCTAAAGCAGGCTCAAAGCTGAATACAGTTCAGAACGAAATAACATCACATCTATTAAGAACATATCACAATGCCAAGCATGTTCCAGGTACTCAGTGTAAGAGATCTACTGTGGTTTTTGGAAAGGTTAGGTTTGAGGCTGAGGTTGGGTTAGGATGAAACTGGAGCTGGCTTTAACCTTGGTATAGGTGATATATTTGGAGTCCTTTCCTGGTCTCGCAAATCATCATTGCACGTTGGATGCAAACTCACAGGTATTTAAGTTAGACCTGACACTAATTCTCCAACTAGATTATTAATTTCTTTAGCAGTAAGACCTATATAAAGTCGCTTTATCCTCACAACATCTAGCTCTGTGCTCTACACATAGAAAGTGCTTCATAGAAAGTTAACTTCCCTAATTTGTTAAAAATATGACCATATCCTCAAAGTCTCTCCCAGGTCATTTTGTGAATCAGAGAGAGGGCAGAAGAGTCTGGGGAGCCAGAAGCCCAAAGTGCCTCTGTCTCCCTCCACTGTCAGGCCATTTATTTGATTTTAGTCTACAGAAGAAATGTCATTTGTGCAAATCTGTGTGCCAGGGGTTTCAGGTGAAATTTGAAATAACTGCCATCTTGAAAACCCCCATCAAAGTTCTTATACTTCAACCTCAAACCCTCACATTGTTGCATCTAAAGAGAATGAACAGTAGAGATATTTCCCAGAAGCTGGTGGAGAAATTGTATGGAGCTGTTCCTGCTTATCAAAATAAAAACATAGCTCTGAGAACATTCACTATCCACGATCCAGTCTCAATTGTTCCAATGTGTGTCTAAGCGTGAGCCCCACCATGACATGTTGGCTTAACCTCTCCAGGGTGAAAACATTCAAGCAATGTCGATTCCACTTTCTCCTTAATGCTGACAACCACCCCAGAGCAAGGAAAAACGTCAGCAAATATCATACAAAGGCAAAACAAAACAAAGCAAGACAAAACACCTCTTTGTGGTGCCAGTGAACATGGGAAAATGAGAGAGGATTGTGAAATTCTGGGAGATGCTTAATGAGTGTTTCCTGGTTATAAGGTGTTGTTTATGCCATCCAATTAAGCCATCTCCCCCACACGGGGGTGTCTACAAGGTGTGCCCTGAGACTTGGTGATAATTGTCAGGTGGCTGGAGACCAGAGCCTCAATGTCAAGCAAAAGCCAAAATTATACAGCCAAACACCTATTAATCAGGATTAATTTCCAAGGATGTCAACTCTGGAAACTTCTTCACAAATAAGCATCTCCTTGTACACTTTTAAAAGAAAACAAAACACTCATTTGCTCACATGGAGTCATCTGGCTGGGTAGGTCCAGAAAAGACGATTTAGCCTAGTCATGAAAATAAACTGGGTGAATGCCCTAAACGAGGATAAGGTGTGTCTGATGAAACCAACAGCCCACCTAATGGACCTGTTCCTGAGCCTGCCTTCCCTTCCATGACTTTAATGATCCCTTCCATGATTTTTCTGGGAAATCTTGCTTGTGGTCAAGATCAGAAGCTGTCTCCACAGACAAATAGAGAATTCATGTCATCTGACATATATTTAGGCCAGGGAGGCACTTTTATTTCATTTACTACTTATTTCACCAAAAAAAAAAAAAAGATTTTTTTTAAACTCTACTAGACTTGGGAATGAATTTGGTTTACATACCTCAAAATGTACTTCGGTCCAAATCATTTCCTGCTTTTCCTACATGCAGAGGGTCCGAGGGTTAGCCTGAGACCAGGAAATGAGGCAGAAACCTCCCTGAGGCAAAGCTTAAGAGAATATAGGAACCCTGAAGTCCCAGATGTTAATAACCAAGTGCAGAGGGTCTCAGAAATCCGAGGGATGCGTCCACATCACTAGCAAATACCTGCAATGTTTCATTACTTTGTAACTTATATGTATGGACTCATTAGGGTATGTGGGGTGGGTGGGAGTGAAGGCGGCAGAGGGCGTTCAGAGCTTTTACATTCCTGAGCATCTCTGAGATTTTAACTTCAGTTTTCTTGTATCTTAGCAAATAAGCCATTAAGGAAATGGCCACTTAGATAGGTTAGATCTTTCGGAGGTAAAAATTCAACATTCCACCCTCTCCCCTAAGGAAAATTATAGACCTTTGGATGAGCAGCTGAGAGTCTGTGGGTCAATACTGTGGGGAAACTCTCTGTGCTTCAGGCTTCCCATATCTTAAAGAAGTTGCTTAGAGTTTTTATCCTATAAAAGAAGCACAGTGAATCAATTTGCAAATATTGAAGTTAGATAGTTCAGGAAATCTGCACTTTGTTTTATTTAGATCATTGCGTTTTTCTTTTTTAAATCTCATAGGTGATCATAAAGATCAATATCTTATTTGCAGAATATACCTACAGGATGCAATGTAAAATATGCCCTCTAATAACAGGGTGATGTATGTAAATACAAAAATATAAAGAATCTGCTTCATCAAAGTTACTCTACCAAGATATTTTCCGATCTAACTTATATAAAGTACATTTTATGGATATCTGAATTTTATTTTAATCTTTCATCCAAAGTATAGATGGATTCTTACTGAGCTCCATGTCTTGAAATTATAGCCCTTCATTTTGATCAGACTTTGTAGTATACATAGATTAGCAAACATACACAGCATCTCACTGTTAAAAACAAGTTGTTTTAATGAAAACATAACCTGAAAATCTAACAGTATTTTTTGGAGGGATAAAACATTGGTTGAACAGCACTGTCTTACTGACATAAAAAACAGTTGACATAACTCTGCAAGGATGCTGAAATTTAACTTTTGTATGTTTTTATTATACCCCAAGTATCAAAGATAACAGAATTTATTCATAGAATGACAGTCATTGAATTCAGTTTTCTGGTACAATTTTCTTCCCATATAAACTCATAAAAAATGTGATGGGTAAACCATTAGGGATGCTTAAAGAAGCCCCTGATGTATGCCCACACAGAAAGAACAGATAGATTGCAAAATGTTTATGCCTTTTCCATTTTTTACAGTATTAATAAGGAAACACTGTGATTAATAATCAGAAAAGACTCCGGAGTGGTGCTTGTAAAGTGTACCGTTATAAAGATTTATATCTGTATCTGGGGAGTAATATGGAGCATTGATATTTCAAGGAGCTCAGTCCAAAAATCTCTTTATTCAATGAAAGCCTGGGAGAGTGAAATCTCTTTTTTCCTGTGGCAGAAGTGTGGGTATTGCGGTTAGTTGATGATGGACACGGTAGGAAGAAATAGACTTGGATCCCCAAATATTCACCAAACGCTTGAAAGTGCATTACAAGGGAGCTCTGCAACTTTTCAGCACAATTGTCCATCACAGCTGGAGGTGAAGGAGGTATGGGATTACCTGCATTTCCTGACCGAAACTCCGTTCCATATCAAGAATGCAAAGTGGTAAAAAATGAACTTATTTACAAAACAGAAATAGACTCACAGACATAGAAAACAAACTATGGTTACCAAAGGGGATAGTGGGGGAGGGATAAATTAAGAGGTTGGAGTTAACATATACACACTACTACATATAACATAGGTAACAAACAAGGACCTACTGTTAAGCACAGGGAACTATATTCAATATCTTGTAATAACCCACAATGGAAAAGAATCTTTTGGGTAAGGAACTAGCAGAGTCAGCCACAAAATTTATTTAAACCTCCAGAATGAGTTTATATACATACGTATATATATATAATATCTAAAGCTGTGTGGTCCAGTACAGTAGCCACTAAGGATATGTAGTTATTTCAGTTAAGTTAAGTTAGTTAAGTTAAATTAAATTAAAAATTCAGCTCTTCAGTCACATTTAAGTGCTCAAGAGCTACATGTGGTTAGTGGTTACTATATCAGATATACTAGTCTAAAGCCATCTTTCCATATGTTTCAGTTCAAGGCCATTTTCTTCACCTTTGTCTTTGAAAAAACAATAAACAGTCACCACCTGTTATGCAAAAGTATTTTAAGATCATTGCATCACCACTAGGTCATCCCTTGTCTTTGTGTGTATGTGTGTGTATGTGTGGTTACAAAGAGTTGAATATCTTCTACATCCATACAAATAACATGTACTCATTTATACCAAATTAACAACATGAAAGAAGTATTGGTGAGTGACGTGATCACGCACAGACACTGGACAAAATGCTTTACATACATTTTCTCATGTATACTCACTGCACGTATTGATGGATGAGGAAACCAAGGCACAAAGAGATTGAATAACTTACCCAAGTTTGTACAACTTGGAGCCGAGATTTGAAATCAACTCTGACACCAGAACCTATGCTCTGAACTTCTACCCCATTTCAGCTGTCTGCATGCCAGCCAATCTGAACTCCTGCTGTTCCCTGATTGGTCCAGAGTCTGGCAGTTAGTGGGAACTCAGTAAACGTTGATTGCATGAATTTTGTTTTAATGAAGAATGATTCACACCACTATGCTTTTATAAATACTGCTTTCTCTTCCGGAAACATTCTTCACTCACAACTATTTTGTCTGCCTGGAAAATATCTACTGATTCTTCAAGATTTATCTTGGTTACATAGCATCATGAAAAGACTTTACAGAACAGTCCCCTTCCCACATCCAGTGGACAGTCTTAATCATTTCCTCCATATTTTTTTTATGGCACACTTCTTTATGTATCAACAACCTTTTTAATATAAAGAAATTTATTCTGAAATAGAATACAGTTTCAGGGATACAACATAGTGTCAATTTTAAAGGTTATACTCCAATTATACTTATTATAAAATATTTGCTATATTCCCTGTGCTGTACAATATAGCCTTGTAGCTTACTTATTTTATACATGGTAGTTTGTACCTCCTAATCCCCTACTCCTATCTTGTCCCTCCCCTGCTTTCCTCTCCCGACTGGTAACCACTAGTTTGTTCTCTATATCTGTGAGTCTGTTTCTGTTTTCTTATATTCACTAGTTTGTTTTATTTTTTAGATTCCACATATGTGATATTATACAGTATTTGTCTTTCTCTGTGTGACTTATTTTACTGAGCATAATACCCTCCAAGTCCATCTATGTTGTTACAAATGGCAAAATTTCAATCTTTTTCTAGATGAGTAGTATTCCTGTACATATATATACCACATCTTCTTTACCTATTCATCTGTTGATGGACACTTACATTGTTTCCATATCTTGGCTACTGTAAATAGTGCTGCTATGAATATTGGGTTGCATATATCTTTAGGAGAAAATGTTTTTGTTTTCTTTGGATTTATACCCAAGAGTGGGAATTGCTGGATCATATGGTAGTTCTATTTTTAGTTTTTTGAGGAACCTCCATACTATTTTCCACAGCGGCTTCACCAATTTACATTCCCATCAACAGTATACAATTGTTCCCTTTTCTACACATCCTCACCAACACTGGTTATTTGTGTTCTTTTTCATGATAGCTATTCTGACCAGTGAGAGGTGACAGCTTATTTTGGTTTTGACTTGCATTTCTCTGATGATTAATGATGTTGAGCATCTTTTCATGTACCTTTTAGCTATCTGTATGTCTTCTTTGGGAAAATGTCTATTCAGGTTTTCTGCCTATTTTTAAATCAGGTTGTACTTTTTTTTAACATCTTTATTGGAGTATAATTGCTTTACAATGGGGTGTTACTTTCTGCACCACTGTTGCTGCGCTCTCCTCCATGGCTCTGAAGCTTCCCCTCCAACCACCTCCCATCTCTGCCAGTGAAGGGACTTCCTGGGTATGGAAACGTTTCCTCCTTCACAGCTGCCTCCCAGAGAAACAGGTCCCATCCCTATTCTTTTGCCCCTGTTTTTTCTTTCTGCTTTTGCCCTACCCAGGTACATGGGGAGTTTCTTGTCTTTTGTGAAGTCTGAGGTAATCTGCAAATGTTCAGTAGGTGTTCTTAAGAGTTGTTCCACATGTAGACGTATTTCTGATGTATTTGTGGGGAGGAAGGTGATCTCCACGTCTTATTCATCCACCATTTTGAAGGTCTCTCTCCCAATCAAACATTTAGAGAAGAGCTAACACCCATCCTTGTCAAACTCTTCCAAAATATAGCAGATGGAGGAACACTCCCAAACTCATTCTATGAAGCTACCATCCCCCTGATACCAAAACCACACAAAGATGTCACAAAGAAAGAAAACTACAGTCCAATATCACTGATGAACGTAGATGCAAAACTCCTCAACAAAATACTAGCAAACAGAATGCAACAGCATATTAAAAGGATCATACATCATGATCAAGTGTGGTTTATCCCAGGAATGCAAGGATTCTTCAATATACGCAAATCAATCAATGTGATTCACCATATCAAAAAAATGAAAGATAAAAACCATATGATAATATAAATAGATGAAAAAAAGCTTTTGGCAAAATTCAACACCATTTATGATAAAAAAAAAAAAAACCCTCCAGAAAATAAGCACAGAGGGAACTTAGGTCAACATAATAAAGGCCATATATGACAAACCCACAGCCAACATCATTCTAAGTGGTGAAAAACTAAAACCATTTCCTCTAAGATCAGGGACAAGACAAGGCTGCCCACTCTCAGTACAAAAATTCAACTGTGTTTTGGAAGTTTTAGCGACAGCAATCAGAGATGAAAAAGAAATAAAAGGAATCCAAATCGGAAAAGAAGTAAAACTGTCATTGTTTGCAGATGACATGATACTATACATAGAGAAACCTAAAGACTCTACCAGAAAACTACTAGAGCTAATCAATGAATTGGGTAAAGTAGCAGGATGCAAAATTAATGCATGGAAATGTCTTGTATTCCTATACACTAATGATGGAAAATATGAAAGGGAAATAAAGAAACACTCTCATTTACCACTGCAACAAAAAAAATAAAATACCTAGGAATAAACCTACCTAAGGAGACAAAAGACCTGTAGCAGAAAACTATAAGACGCTGATGAAAGAAATTAAAGATGATACAAACAGATGGACAGATATACCATGTTCTTGGATTGGAAGAATCAACAGTGTGAAAATGACTATACTACCCAAAGCAATCTAGAGATTCAATGCAATACCTATCAAAGTACCAATGGCATTTTTCACAGAACAAGAACAAAAAAATTCACAATTTGTATGGAAACACAAAAGACCTTGAAGAGCAAAAGCTAGCTTGACAAAGAAAAATGGAGCTGGAGGAATCAGACTCCTGACTTCAAACCATACTACAAAGCTACATTAATCAAGACAGTATGGTAGTGGCACAAAAACAGAAATATAGATCAATGGAACAGGATAGAAAGCCCAGAGATACACCCACGCACATACGGTCACCTTATCTTTGATAAAGGAGGCACGAATATACAGTGGAGAAAAGAAAGCCTCTTCAATAAGTGTTGCTGGGGGCTTCCCTGGTGGCGCAGTGGTTGAGAGTCTGCCTGCCGATGCAGGGGACACGGGTTCGTGCCCCGGTCTGGGAAGATCCCACATGCCGCGGAGCGGCTAGGTCCGTGAGCCATGGCCGCTGAGCCTGCGCATCCAGAGCCTGTGCTGCGCAACAGGAGAGGCCACAACACTGAGAGGCCCGCGTACCGAAAAAAAAAAAAAAAAAAAAAAATAAGTGTTGCTGGGAAAACTTGACAGTCACATATGAAAGAATGAAATTAGAACACTCCCTAACACCACACAAAATAATAAACCCCAAACGGATTAAAGACCTAAATGTAAGGCCAGACACTATAAAACTCTTAGAGGAAAACATAGGCAGAGCATTCTATGACGTAAATCACAGCAAGATCCTTTTTCACCCACTTCCTAGAGAAATGGAAATAAAAACAAAAATAAACAAATGGGACCTAATAAAACTTAAAAGCTTTTGCACAACAAAAGAAACCATAAACAAGATGAAACGACAACCCTCAGAATGGGAGAAAATATTTGCAAATGAAGCAGCTGACAAAGGATTAATTGCCCAAAGTTACAAGCAGCTCATGCAGCTCAGTCTCAAAAGAACAAACAAACCAATCCAAAAATGGGCAGAAGACCTAAATAGACATTTCTCCAAAGAACATATACAGATTACCAACAAACCCATGAAAGGATGCTCAACATCACTAATCATTAGAGAAATGCAAATCAAAACTACAATGAGGTATCACCTCACACCAATCAGAATGACCATCATCAAATAATCTACAATGAATAAATGCTGGAGAGGGTGTGGAGAAAAGGGAACCTTCTTGCACTGTTGGTGGGAATGTAAATTGATACAACCACTCTGGAGAACAGTATGGAGGTTCCTTAAAAAACTAAAAATAGAACTACCATACCACCCAGTAATCCCACTACTGGGCATATACCCTGAGAAAACCATAATTCAAATAGTGTCATGTACCACAATGTTCATTGCAGCTCTATTTACAATAGCCAGGACATGGAAGCAACCTAAGTGTCCGTCAACAGATGAATGGATAAAGACGATGTGGCATATATATACAATGGAATATTACTCAGCCATAAAAAGAAACGAAATTGGGGCTTCCCTGTGGCGCAGTGGTTATGGGTCTGCCTGCCAATGCAGGGGACACTGGTTCGTGTCCCAGTCTGGGAGGATCCTGCGTGCCATGGAGCGGCTGGGCCCATGAGCCTTGGCCGCTGGGCCTGCACATCTGGAGCCTATGCTCTGCAGAGGGAGAGGCCACAACAGTGAGAGGCCTGCGTACTGCAAAACAAAAACAAAACAAAAACAAAAAAACAAAACAAAACAAACATCTTTAAGTAAAAAAAAAAAAAGAAACGAAATTGAACTATTTGTAATGAGGTGGGTGGACCTAGAGTCTGTCATACAGAGTGAAATAAGTCAGAAAGAGAAAAACAAATACCATATGCTAACACATATATACGGAATCTAAAAAAAAAAAAAAGGTTCTGAAGAACCTAGTGGCAGGACAGGAAAAAAACGCAGACATAGAGAATGGACTTGAGAACACAGGGGGGGAAGGGTAAATTGGGACAAAGTGAGAGAGTGGCATGGACTTATATATACTACCAAATGTAAAATAGATAGCTAGTGGGAAGCAGCCACATAGCATAGTGAGATTAGCTCAATACTTTATGACCACCTAGAGGGGTGGGATAGGGAGTGTAGGACGGAGATGCAAGAGGGAGGAGATATGGGGATATATATATATATATAGCTGATGCACTTTGTTATAAAGCAGAAACTAACACACCATTGTAAAACAATTATACTCCAATAAAGATGTTTAAAAAATAATGTTTGATAGAATTCGCCTGTGAAGCCATCTGGTCCTGGGCTTTTGTTTGTTTGAAGATTTTTAATCACAGTCTCCATTTCAGTGCTTGTGATTGGTCTGTTTATATTTCCTATTTCTTCCTGGTTCCATCTCATAAGGTTGTGCTTTTCTAAGAATTTGTCCATTTCTTCCACGTTGTCCAGTTTTTTGGTATATAGTTGCTTGTAGTAATCACTCATGATCCTTTGTATTTCTGCAGTGTCAGTTGTTACTTCTCCTTTTTCATTTCTAATTCTATTGGTTTGAGTCTTCTCCCTCTTTTTCTTCATGAGTCTGGCCAATGCTTTATAAATTTTGTTTATCTTCTCAAAGAACCAGCTTTTAGGGCTTCCCTGGTGGCTCAGTGGTTGGGAGTCCACCTGCCGATGCAGGGGATGCGGGTTCATGCCCCAGTCTGGGAAGATCCCACATGCCGTGGAGCAGCTGAGCCTGTGAGCCATGGCCGCTGAGACTGCATGGCCAGAGCCTGTGCTCCACAACGGGAGAGTCTGCAACAGTGAGAGGCCCACGTACCACCAAAAAAAAAAAAAAAAAAAGAAAGAAAAAAAAAGAACAAGCTTTTAGTTTTATTGCTCTTTACTATCATTTCCTTCATTTATTTCTAATCTGATTTTTATGATTTTTTTCCTTCTGCTAACTTTGGGGGGTTTTTGTTCTTCTTTCTCTAATTGCTTTAGGTGTAAGGTTTGGTTGTTTATTTGAGATGTTTCTTGTTTCTTGAGGTAGGATTGTATTGCTATAAACCTCCCTCTTAGAACTGCTTTTGCTGCATCCCATAGGTTTTGGGTCCTTGTGTTTTCATTGTCATTTGTTTCTAGGTATTTTTTAATTTCATCTTTAATTTCTTCAGTGATCTCTTGGTTATTAAGTAGTGTATTGTTTAACCTCCCTTTTTTTGTATTTTTTACAGATTTTTTCCTGTAATTGATATCTAATCTCATAGCATTGTGGTCAGAAAAGGCACTTGATATGATTTCAGTTTTCTTAAATTTACCAAGACTTGATTTGTGACCCAAGATATGATTTATCCAGAAGAATGTTCCATGAGCACTTGAGAAGAAAGCGTATTATCTTGTTTTTGGATAGAATGGCCTATAAATATCAATTAAGTCCATCTTGTTTAATGTATCATTTAAAGCTTGTGTTTCCTTGTTTATTTTCATTTTGGGTGATCTGACCATTGTTGAAAGTGGGGTGTTAAAGTCCCCTACTATAATTGTGTTACTCTCAATTTCCCCTTTTATGGCTATTAGCATTTGCCTTATGTATTGAGGTGTGCCATTGCTGGGTACATAAATATTTACAATTGTTATGTCTTCTTCTTGAATTGTTCCCTTGATCATTATGTAGTGTCCTTCTTTGTCTCCTATAATAGTCTTTATTTTAAAGTCTATTTTGTCTGATACAAGAATTGCTACTCCAGCTTTCTTTTCTTTTTTTTTTTAAATATCTGGAGACATTTTTTTTTTTTTTTTTTTGGCTGTGTTGGGTCTCCATTTCTGTGCGAGGACTTTCTCTAGTTGCAGCAAGCATGGGCCACTCTTCATCGCGGTGCATGGGCCTCTCACTATTGCGGCCTTTCTTGTTGTGGAGCATAGGCTCCAGATGCGCAGGCTCAGTAGTTGTGGCTCACAGGCCTAGTTGCTCCGTGGCATGTGGTATCTTCCCAGACCAGGGCTCAAACCCATGTCACCCGCAATGGCAGGCAGATTCTCAACCACTGCACCACCAGGGAAGCCCCCCAGCTTTCTTTTGATTTCCATTTGCATGGAATATCTTTTTCCATCCCCTCACTTTCAGTCTGTATGTTTCCCTAGGTCTGAAGTGGGTCTCTTGTAGACAGCATATATATGGGTATTGTTTTCATATCCATTTATCCAGTCTATGTCTTTTGGTTGGAGCACTTAATCCATTTACATTTAAGGTAATCATTGATATGTACGTTCCTATTCCCATTTTCTTAATTGCTTTGGATTTGTTATTGTAGGTCTTTTCTCTTGTGTTTCCTACCTAAAGGAGTCCCTTTAGCATTTGTTGTACAGCTGGTTTGGTGGTGCTGAATTCTCTTAACTTTTGCTTGTCTGTAAGTGTTTTAATTCTCTGTCGAATCTGAATGAGATCCTTGCTGGATAGAGTAATCTTGTTTGTAGGTTTTACCCTTTCATCACTTTAAATATGTCCTGCCACTCCCTTCTGGTTTGCAGAGTTTCTGCTGAAAGATCAGCTGTTAACCTCTTGGGGATTCCCTGTGTGTTATTTGTTGTTTTTCCCTTGCTGCTTTTAATATTTTTTCTTTGTATTTAATTTTTGATATTTTGTTTAATATGTGTCTTGGTGTGTTTCTCCTTGGATTTATCCTGTATGGGACTCTCTGTGCTTCCTGGACTTGACTGACTACTTCCTTTCCCATATTTGGGAAGTTTTCAACTATAATCTCTTCAAATATTTTCTCAGTCCCTTTCTTTTTCTCTTCTTCTTCTGGGACGCTTATAATTCGAATGTTGGTGCATTTAATGTTGTCCCAGAGGTCTCTGAGACTGTCCTCAATTTTTTTCATTCTTTTTTCTTTATTCTGCCCTGCAGTACTTACTTCCACTATTTTATCTTCCAGGTCACTTATCAGTTCTTCTGCCTCAGTTATTCTGCTATTGATTCCTTCTAGAGAATTTTTAATTTCATTTATTGTGTTGTTCATCATTGTTTGTTTGCTCTTTAGTTCTTCCTGGTCCTTGTTAAATGTTTCTTGTATTTTCTCAATTCTATTTCCAAGATTTTGGATCATTTTTACTATCATTACTCTGAATTCTTTTTCAGGTAGACTGCCTATTTCCTCTTCATTTGTTTGGCCTGGTGGGTTTTTACCTTGCTCTATCATGTGCTGTGTGTTTCTCTGTCTTCTCATTTTGCTTAACTTACTGTGTTTGGGGTCTCGTTTTTGCAGGCTGCACGTTCGTAGTTTCCGTTGTTTTTGGTGTCTGCCTCCAGTGGCTAAGGTTGGTTCAGTGGGTTGTGTAGGCTTCCTGGTGGAGGGGACTAGTGCCTGTGTTCTGGTGGATGAGGCTGAAACTTGTTTTCCTGGTGGGCTGGACCATGTCCAGTGGTGTGTTTTGGGGCGTCTGTGACCTTTTTATGATGTTAGGCAGCCTACCTGCTAATGGGTGGCGTTGCATTCCTGTCTTGCTAGTTTTTTTGTCATACGGTGTCCAGCACTGCAGCTTGCTGGTCGTTGAATGGAGCTGGGTCTTAGCATTGAGATGGAGTTCTCTGGGAGAGCTTTCACCATTTGTTATTATGTGGAGCCGGGAGGTCTCTGGTAGACGAACGTCATGAACTCTGCTCTCCCACATCAGAGTCACAGGTCTGAAACCTGGCCGGGCCACCAAGACACTGTCAGCCACATGGCTCAGAAGAAAAGGGAGGAAGGAAGGAAGGAAGGAAGGAAGGAAGGAAGGAAGGAAGGAAGGAAGGAAGGAAGAACAAAAATAAAAGATATAATATTCTTAAAATAAAAATAATTATAAAAAATTAAAAAGTAATAAAAAAAGGAAAAAGAAAGAACGAAGAGAACAGCCAAACCAGAAAACAAATCTACCAATGATAACAAGCACTAAAAACTATACTAAAAACAAATAAAGAGCAGACAGAACCCTAGGACAAATGTTAAAAGCAAAGCTCTACAGACAAAATCACACAAAGAAACATACACATACACACTCAGAAAAAGAGTAAAAGCAAAAAACAAAACAAAAATATATATACATATAAAAAAAGGAAGAGAACAACCAAATCAATAAACAAATCTACCAATGATAATAAACTCTAAATTCTAAACTAAGATAAACATAAAACCAGAAACCAGTCAGTCACATACGGCAAACTGCAAGTCTACAGTTGCTCCCAAAGTCCACTGCCTCAGTTTTGGGATGATTTGTTGTCTATTCAGGTATTCCAAAGATGCAGGGTACATCAAGTTGATTGTGGAGATTTAGTCCACTGTCCCTGAGGCTGCTGGGAGAAATTTCCCTTTCTCTTCTTTGTTCACATAGCTCCTGGGGTTCAGCTTTGGATTTGGCCCCGCCTCTGTGTGTAGGTCGCCTGAGGGCATCTATTCTTTGCTCAGACAGGACGAGGTTAAAGGAGCCACTGATTTGGGGGCTCTGGCTCACTCAGGCCAGGGGGGAGGGAGGGGCACGGAGTGCGGGGCGAGCCTGTGGTGGCAGAGGCCGGCGTGACGTTGCACCAGCCTGAGGCGCGCCATGCGTTCTCCTGGGGAAGTTGTCCCTGGATCCCGGGACACTGGCAGTGGCGGGCTGCACAGGCTCCCCAGAAGGGGGCTGTGGATAGTGACCTGTGCTCGCACACAGGCTTCTTGGTGGTTGCAGCAGCAGCCTTAGCATTTCATGCCTGTCTCTGTTGTCCGCGCTGATAGCCACAGCTCTTTCCCATCTCTGGAGCTCATTTAGGGAGTGCTCTGTATCCACTCTCCTCGCACACCCCAAAACAATGGTCTCCTGCTTCTTAGGCAGGTGTAGACTTTTTCCTGGACTCCGTCCTGGCTAGCTGTGGCACACTAGGCCCCTTCGGGCTGTGTTCACACAGCCAACCCCAGTCCTTTTCCTGGGATCTGACCTCCAAAGAGGGTGGAGCCTCAGCCCCCAGCTCCCACTAGCCCGGGTGGGTGAGCAGACAAGCCTTTCGGGCTGGTGAGTGCTGGTCGGCACCGATCCTCTGTGTGGGAATCTCTCCGCTTTGCCCTCTGCACCCCTGTTGCTGCACTCTCCTCCATGGCTCTGAAGCTTACCCCCGACCACCCCCTGTCTCCGCCAGTGAAGGGCCTTCCTAGGGTGTGGAAACCTTTCCTCCTTCACAGCTCCCTCCCGAAGTGCAGGTCCCATCCCTATTCTTTTGTCTCTGTTTTTTCTTTTTTCTTTTGCCCTACCCAGGTACGTGGGGAGTTTCTTGCCTTTTGGGAGGTCTGAGGTCTTCTGCCAGTGTTCAGTAGGTGTCCTATAGGAGTTGTCCCACATGTAGATGTATTTCTGATGTATTTGGGGGGAGGAAGGTGATCTCCATGTCTTAGTCTTCCGCCATCTTGAAAGTCTCCCCCCGCCCATCCCTTGTCTTAAGTTAATTTCCTCCAAAAGCTGCAGCTGAGAAAAGGCTTGGATGTAGGGGGTTTGTATGGGAGATGCCCCACCATCATGAAAACAAAACAAATGAGCAAAAGCATGAGTGAGGGAATGAGAGAATGAGACTGGGAAAAGGAAAGCTCTATAAAGGTGGGTTATTGAGGTCACTGATGCAGACAGGGGGGACCAGCTCCACTGGGACCTCCGAGAAACATACACAATACCTCGCAGAATTGTCTTTTCAAAGTCCAGGAGGCTGGCGCACTAGCTCCCACACCCCATTCATTGAGTGTGGCCCTGGGGTGTTGACTGCGCTCCACTAGCACAGGATGCTGTCTCTATGTACTGGCTGAATAGGCTCCCACAGCTTTGAAGAAATATATGAGGTGAAAAAGTATATGGATGCCCAGCTGGAACGTTAAGGGAAGCCCTGTTAGAGCACACAGCACTATCAAAGCTATGGATGGTATCAGAGAGGAGCCCAGGAGACTGGACATGTCATTCCAAGATCTTCTGCTATACCGCTCCAACCCTCATAGTTGGTGATTACATTTTAAGCTCAATTCCTTTTGTAAAAGGTTTTGGCCCAAGTCAATTAGGCAGTTTGAGGAGCTCCTGAGCTTACCAATAGATATGAGGCCATTGTTAGCCATGGTTACTCTCTCTATCTTTCTCTTCCCCCACCATAACTAGGAATAAGAGCTTAAATCATTAGAAAGTAGAAGAATAAGAAGAAGGGTCAGAGGGAGGGGAGGGGGAGGAGGAAAAGAAGCCACCAGTACTGAATTAGTGTCACAAAATACATTTTATATCAGTATGTTTGGGGAATTAAGTGAGGTTTTCGTGTAGCAGTAGCAAATACCTCTCTCAGATCCAAACATTTGCCCAGTGCTGCTTCAGAGCAGACAACTGACACTGGGCTGGGATTTAAAGGATTTCAGCCATGGCTCCTCTTCCACAATTTATCCCACACATCCACCCACCTCAGCCTAGAAGTCCACCATTGAAGAGCTCCACTCTGGTGTTAAGGCTTTGCATCCCCAAAATTCTCTGTTAAAACCAACTACTCCTGGACAAGAAGCCCCCTCACCAATAAAGTAGCCCTCTCACACACACATACACACACACAATGGAATATTACTCAGCCATAAAAAGAATGAAATATTGCTATTGGCAGCAACATGGATGGACCTAGAGATGATCATACTAAGTAGATAAGACAAAGACAAATACCATATGATATCACTTATATGTGGAATCTAAAATATGATACAAATGAACTTATTTACAAAATAGAAACAAACTCACAGACATAGAGAACAGATTTATGGTTATCAAAGAGGAAAGGTGGGGGGAGGGATAAATTGGACATTTGGGATTAGCAGATACACACTACTATACATAAAACAGATAAACAATAAGGTCCTACTGTATAGCAGTTATTATAAGATATTCAATATCTCGTAATAACCTATAAAGGAAAAGAATATGAAACAGAATATATATATACATATATACATGTATAACTGCATCACTTTGCTGTACATCTGAACTAATACAACATTGTAAATCAACTATATGTCAATTAAAAAAATGAAGGTCCATCACCATTGAGTAGCATTGTTTGAGATATGGCTCTATGATAAGACAATCGGGGGAAAGCACTGAAGATCTACATTTATGGTAGGTGAGGGAACGTAATGACACAGAAATCAATATAAGCACAGAACTGCCTGAATAAGAGAGCTCCCCACCCCTGCCTCACCTTCCCCACCTCTACCTAAATATAAGAGTATTAATAGAGGGCTCCAAAGGTAAAGTGTCATTATTTTGCTTTGAGCCAAAAATAACCTTGGGTAAAATTGGCTCACTCATTCATTAAATGTTTCTTGAGCAACCACTGAGTGCCAGACCTAGTGCTTAATTCCAGCTGTACAGTGATGACCAAAACAGATATTGTCCAGACCTCAAAAAGTCTAGAGTTCTAATGCGGAAGACATTCAAGAATCAAGTAAATTCACAAATAAATAAGTACAAAATCTAATAAGTGTCACAAGGGAAAAGAACAAGTCCTACATGACCAACCCTTTCGAGGAAGTGATACAAACAGAGGCCTGAAGGACGGGGTAGGAAGAAGGAACATTCCAGGGAAAAGGGAGGTTATTTGAAGATCACATGGACAGGAGGCAATCAGGGTGTCAGTACAGTGGCCGGATGAGTTTGGAGAGAAAGACAGTGGCTAGGACACATAGGGCCTTACTAGACATCCATCCCTCTTATTTCACAATTCTAGAACAAAATACCACATTCCCAGTTCTTCATTTGTATTTGGGTAATTCTCATGCATGCTGTCTGCTTAACAAGAATAACAATAACTAATATTGTCCGATGCCTGTATGGTTCATGAGGGCCTTCACTCTAGCATTTATCCATTTACTATTATTAATATTATTAAATATCAAAATTACAACATGTAAGAGAAATGCTTGGAACTCTGGGTGGATTATCTCAGTTAATTTTCAACACAATACTTTATAGCAAGACTCACTACATACCATTTTACAGATGAGGAAAACAAAGCTGTCATAGGTTAAGAGCTGACCCCAAGGTTGCACAGTTAATGACACATGTAGATCTGATTCTAAAATCCATACTCTAGACTAAGGGTTGGCAAACTACAGCCCTTGGGCCAAATACTGCACATCATCTGTTTCTGTAAATAGAGTTTTTGGGAACACAGCCATGCCCATTCATTTACATATTGTCTATGGCTGCCTTCCCACTACAATGGCAGACTTGAGTAGTTATAGCAGGGTCTGTATGGCCCATAAAATCTAAAATATTTACTATCTGCACATTTACAGAAAAAGTTTGCTGACCTCAGCTCCAGACAGGACAAGAGCTTTTATGCAAAGACTCTTGGAATCCCTTAGGGATAAATTCTCTAAAATTATAAGTGTCTATGTTTAGCTGGGTGCTTCTTCTGAGGAAAAGGTCTATGGCTTTCATCAGATTCTCAGAAGAATTTAGGACTTTAAACTAAATTGAGCCCAATTGAACTGGAGGATGTATTAGAACAGTGATCTTCAGACTGTGTGTGGTCCCCATACACACAGCAGAGAACTTGCTGGGAAGTTGGGAACTTCTACTTGGGAACTTGTTAGAAATGCAAATTTCTACTAAGTTAGAAATCCTGAGGATGGGGCCCAGCAATCTGTATTTTAACAAGTCCCCTGACACACACACAACCAGGTGGTTCTGAAGCTCTTTCAAGTTTGAGAACCTCTAAACTATCTAATCTTAAAAAATCAAAAAGATTTTGTATGGTGACAAGTGGTTACCAGAATAATGAGTGATCATTTTGTAACGTATTTAAATGTCCAATCACTACGTTGTACACCTGAAACTAACATAATATTGTACATTAACTATACATCAATGAAAAAAACCAAAGTCCAAAAAAAACCAAAGTCAAAACACTGAATGCCAACACATCAGAACTCTTGGGTTTAACCATAATTTTTTTGCATTTTATGGAGAGAGAGAAGAAAAAATGGCTTATTTGAACAGATACTTGAAGATGTCATCTTCTCCATTGGCTATGACTGTCAACTGCGACTTTTAAAACTGAACATTTAAGTTCATCTGAGATTCGATATTAAAGGGCATTGCAGCATTTGGATTTCTTGCCTTTCAACACTGGACTCTCATTTAAGCTGTTCAGACTGTTTGTTAATAGCCAATGAAGGTAAATCACTCTGCAGACGCTACACTGTGAAAAACATACTAGAGACCACCATCTGGCCCATTCTTTTTTAGTGACACAAGTGACAAAATGGTCAAACATAAAAATTCACTGCTTTGGAACTCAAATTTTCCTCCAACAAACTAGCTGTGATGAGTCTACCTATCCCGGCTACCATCTACAAACACATTTCTGGTCCAGACCTGGGATGGCCCCCATCACAATCCCTCAGATTTTGCCTCATGCACTTCTCTGAACCATTTGTTCATTTCAGGGCCATTTCTTTATGGCTCTGAAATCATAAATGTGACTTTAGAAATGAAAATGCTGTTGTTGAAGGTTATAGTTTTAAATGAAAAGAGGATTCTTTGGGAGATTCTCCACATTTTCCACTTTGACTATTTTCTTTTAATTCTTAGGACTGCCTGAGCAGAGTGGCTTCTCTTCTGTGTACTCATGTTTTTTGGGGGAAGCCTTGCTCTTGGTTTGGATGAACTCATCCAGAGAGACATCTACCTCCAGATGAACCGTAACTTCACTGCATTGTCTTCCATCTCGGGGCCCCATGCAGGGTTTTTCATTGTTTACACCACTCCTGCGGTGATTCCAGAAGTTTCTCATAAACCTACCCGACACCTGCATAATTTAATAATTATTATATCAATATTTAATTACCCTCCACCTGCATAATTTAAATCAATTTTGTTTTGCTTCTTTTCTCCATTTGGAGCTCAGGGTGTAGGAAGCAGGTGTGCTGATGTTGAATGTGGCACTTTCTGGAAGATTCCCTCTATCGCATTAACGAGACCTCACTGCCTGGAAGCAGAAGGGAAGCATTGTGTTTGGATAATTAGTATAGATAACCCTGGTCTGAGAAGGAGCCTTTCATTGGTTGAGCAGGATTTGCACTGTATTTGCCCACATCCAGCTAGAGAAAGAAAGTACGCTGCTCCACTAATTTCTTTCGCGTCCCCAGTAGCTTCCTACATTTTATGTTTACTCACTCCTTCAGCACTGTTTTCTTCAGAAATCCACTAAAATCAGTATTCCGGCAAAAACGCCATTGCTACCAAATTTCCCCCTATGAGGAATAATAACAGCAGGTAATACTAATAATAGCAAATAGTGCCAGACACTGTTAACTTATGTGGTCCTCAGAGCAACCCTGCAAGAATGTGAGGGTCATCCCCATTTTACAGGTGAGAAAACTAGGCTTAGATTGGTTAGATAACTTGTCCAAGGTTACACAGCTAGGAAATAGTGGAGCTGGGATTTGAACATGGTCTGGGGCCAGAGTTCATGTTGGTAACCACAAGGGGGGCTCTGATGTGTCCAAAAGACTCCTCTGTCCTCTTCAGAAAAAGCTATTCTTTGGCTAAAAGCAATATCCTCCTTTGAACATGACAGCAAGCTCTCCACCGGGTTTCACGAGCCACTTGCAACAGGATCTGAAGCATTCGTTAACATGTCAAATCTTATTTTCTGCTCCCGTTTTACTGCATCACAACCTCTGTGGTGGGGCCCAAGGGGTCTGCAGGATGAACAAGCTTCAAGACAAGCTGGTGCCCATCAAAATTTTAGAACCACTGATCAATCCCCAGGAACTTTCTGAGTTTTTGCCAGTCATCACGTGGCCCCATAGGACCTCCATGTGTCTTCAGTGTTTACAAATTCTTCTTCTGTTTGACAGAATCACAGACATAGAGAACAGACTGGTGGTTGCCAAGGGGGAAGGGGTTGGGGGGAGATGGAGTGGGAGGTTGTGGTTAGCAGATGTAAGCTTCTATACATAGAATGGATAGACAACTAGGTCCTACTGTATAGCATAGAGAGCTATATTCAATATCATATGATAAACCATAATGGAAAAGAATATTTTTAAAAAAAGAATGTATTGATTGATATATAGATAGATAGATTGATATATATATCTGAATCACTTTGCTGTACAGCAGTAATTAATACAATGTAAATCAACTATATTTCAATTTAAAAATTTTTTTTAATTTTTAAAATTCTTCTTCTGTTTGAAACCTTTCCATTGGACAAGCCCACACCAACCTGCTGGAAGTCCCAATTGTGATAAGATTTGAAATAGACCTTAAAATGCTATACCCAACCTCTGAAAGGCCAGACACTATTAGATGCTTAGAGGAGAAGATAGGCAGAACACTCTTTGACATAAAGTGTAGCAAGATCTTTTTTGATCCACCTGCCAGAATAATGAGAATAAAAACAAAAATAAACAAATGGGACCTAATTAAACTTAAAAGCTTTTGCACAGTAAAGGAAACCATAAATAAGATGAAAAGGCAACCCTCAGAATGGGAGAAAATATTTGCAAACAAAGCAACTGACAAAGGAATAATCTCCAAAATACACAAACAGCTCATGCAGTTCAATATCAAAAAAACAAACAACCCAAACAAACAATGGGCGGAAGACCTAAATAGACATTTCTCCAAAGAAGACATATGGATAGCCAATGGGCACATGAAAAGATGCTCAACAACACTAATTATTAGAGAACTGCAAATCAAAACTACAATGAGGTATCACCTCACACCGGTCAGAACAGCCATCAACAAAAAATCTACAAACAATAAATGCTGGAGAAGGTGTGGAGAAAAGGGAACCCTCATGCACTGTAGGTGGGAATGTAAATTGATACAGCCACTATGGTGAGCAGTATGGAGGTTCCTTAAAAAACTAAAAACAGGACTACCATATGACCCAGCAATCCTACTACTGGGCAGAGAAAACCATAATTCAAAAAGACACATGCACCCCTATGTTCATTACAGCACTATTTACAATAGCCAGGACATGGAATCAACCTAAATGTCCATCAACAGAGGAATGGATAAAGAAGATGTGGTACATATATACAATAGAATATTACTCAGCCATAAAAAGGAACGAAATTGGGTCATTTTTAGAGACATGGATTGATCTAAAGACTGTCATACACAGTGAAGTAAGTCAGAAAGAGAAAAACAAATATTGTATATTAACGCATACATGTGGAATCTGAAAACATTGGTATAAACAATTTTATTTACAAAGCAGAAATAGAGATACAGGTGTAGAAAACAAACATGGATACCAAGGGGGTCAGGGGGAGATGAATTGGGAGATGGGGATTGACATATTTACACTATTGATACCATGTATAAAATAGATAACTAATGAAAACCTGCTGTATAGCACAAGGAGCTCTACTCAGTGCTCTTTGGTGACCTAATGAGAAGGAAATCCAAAAACGAGGGGATGTATGTATACGTAGAGCTGATTCACTTTGGTGCACAGTATAAACGAACACAATATTGTAAAGCAACTATACTCCAATAAAATTTTTAAAAATTCTTCTTCTGTTTGAAACCTTTCTATTGGACAAGCCCACAGCCACCTGTTGGAAGCCCCCGTTGTGATAAGATTTGAAATAGACCTTAAGATGCTATACCCAACCTCTTACCCCACAGCACTTAGAATGTCCTTGCCTCATGATCTCAGAGGCTTTGCCTGTTCTGAGCATTTCTGCAAGGAGCCGTGGGCCATGCTTGGCTAATACCAGCAGTTCGTGCAGTCATTGGCTTTGGAAGGGGAAGAGAAGAGACAAAAACAAGAACTCATGTAGCTAGCTCCAACTGCGGGTTGGCACGCGGCCACGCTCCCCGTGCATGCGGTCTCCAGCGGAAGCAGCCCTACATCTCAGGGAGTCACCCACTCCAGGAAAGAATTTCTGTGTTTATAACAAGGTGGAGAGAGAGAGAGAAAAAAAAAGGATTCCCTTTTTTCTTTTATAAAAGTAATGCAGGGCTTCCCTGTTGGCGCAGTGGTTAAGAATCCGCCTGCCAATGCAGGGAACACGGGTTCAAGCCCTGGTCCAGGAAGACCCCACATGCCGCAGAGCAACTAAGCCCGTGTACCACAACTACTGATCCTGCGCTCTAGAGCCCGCAAGCCACAACTACTGAAGCCCAGGTGCCTGGAGCCCGTGCTCTGCAACAAGAGAAGCCACCCGCAATGAGAAGCCCGCGCACCGCAACAAAGACCCAATGCAGGCAAAAATAAATAAATAAAATAAATAATTAAAAAACAAAAAAAACCACCCCCCCAAAAAAAATCCCATTACTGCCAACAACAACAAAAGTAATGCAGTATGGCTTATTCTTATCTGCAGGCCCACCTCTAACAGTTGAAACACCTGGAACAAGCATACAAATAGAGTCCCAGGGACCAAATGTCCAAATATTTAAAAGTCATAAATCAAATGCACAAACCATTATATCAAATATGTTTTATTTTCTTCCCTTGACAAATATATCTTCGTAATGACCTCAAGGCCATGCTTGGATTTAGATCCCCAGGACCCCAGAGCTCCACGTGCAGCCTGGAGGTGGGGGAAACTTGGCCTCTGGATTCTGACTCATGGCTTGTCCCCACCTCTCCCTACCCCTGGATTTATCTGAGCTGGGAGGGGCCGCCATGCACAGGTGTGGATACACGAGTCTGCAGGCCCGAGTTCTATCCACACTGTGAATAGTCATCCCATGGCCACCCCATCAGGACTGAGGTGCATCCATCAATGAGATGGTCCATCGTTGGGAAGAGAAACCCAGAGAAGAGGCCCACCAAGTGCTGGAAATGGTGAAAACAATCCAAGATTCCCAAATCCAAATACCCAAAGGGTAGTCTAGAACATATGAGTGGGCACTACCTTCTTTTTTTTACATTTTTATTTTATATTGGAGTATAGTTGATTTACAATGTTGTGTTAGTTTCAGGTGTGCAGCAAAGTGATTCAGCTGTACATATATATGTATCTATTCTTTTTCAGATTCTTTCCCATATAGGTTATCACAGAATAATGAGTAGAGTTCCCTGTGGGCACTACCTTCCTGACCCCATAAGGAGCGGCATGACCCACAGAGGCCCAGAGTGGGGCCTTCTAAAGCAGTGCTACTGAAAGTGTGGTCCTGGACCAGCAGCACTGGCATCATGGGGGAAGCATCATGGGAACATGCAGACTCTCAGGCCCCATCACAGACTACTGAGTCAGGGACTCAGCGGGCGGAGCCCAGGACCCTGAGCCTGAAGCAGCTTCCTTGCTTTTGACCCATGCCAGAGTTGAGACTCACAGCTCCGAGAAAACACAGGACTCAGTGTGGTACCACCCCATCCCTTTGCCCAGGTGCAAGGACAATGCTTCTTGTGTGTATTTTTCTCCGCCTCTCCTTCGGGCTCTTGTCACAGGTTCCGTGTGTACCTTTCTTGGTTGCCTTCAGCTTACCGACATCTTCTCTGAGGTTCCTCTCACCTTTCTCCTCTCGCCTCAACCTCCAGCTGTGTCCCACACCCATCAGCACTGTGTATCTCTCTACTGTCCGATGTTCAAACAACTTGAGTAGTTAATGTGCTCCCTCTTTGAAATTACAAGGAACTGCCTTTTCCTTTTTGGGTGCCTATCCCAAAGCCTTGCAGAAAACACAGAACCCGTAAACACTCATTGATTGCCATCACAGAAAGAAGAGAGAAAGGGATCCGGAAAGGAAAACAAAGAAGAGCGACTCGAGCAAAGAAGGAAAGAGCTTTCCCTTTAGACCAGAATCCTCTTTCTTCCTTCCGCATACCCCTGCTTATGCAAAAAGGATGAGTTCCCGGGGGGCTGTGCCATGTTCAAGTCCTGGGATTTTCACCAAGTTACCAGACCTCCCCGAACCTGTTTCCCCACCTTGCAAAAGTAAGATGTGGTGAGTCTGGACTTTGATGGTGTTTAGGAAAGCACTGGTTACATAAGAAGTGCTCAAAGGAGGCTAGCTTCCGTCCTTAAGAACAAGAATTGCAACTTCTCGGTAAACACAGAGCAGGCACAAGCGTAGTCAGCAGTTTAAGGGAGCACAGATCCATTTAGGAAGAGGAATGGTTTCTTGGGGCCACAAAAGCTATGGATATTGTGTCATTGGGGGTCAGGTCCAGGGGCAGATTCAGATTTTTTGAGTCCTGAAGCTTGTATAATTTGAGGGACTCTAAGAAAAAGATTATCTTACTTTGGCAAATTTTACAAAGAGATACATCCATGTGAAACCATTGCTAGGGTGCTCCCAGGTCTTGGAAGGCACCTGTGCAAGTGAAAGGCCCTGGAGCTTCATTAGCTTCATGATAAATCTCTCCGGTCCGGTTTCAAGGCAAAGTTGGGAGATCTGAAAAGAGTAAACACATCTTGGTGTTTAGGACTGGACACCAATAAATAAAGCTCAAAGTGATCCGTATCCTTTTTTATCTCCCCGTTAGTCTTCCCTCAGTGGAGCTTTCTCTTTTCATTCTGGAAGAGTCTCTGGGTGAGTCCCTTTACCTTCACCTGTCTGCAGTCAGAGTACATCATTGCTCTCACTCATCACCTCCTTGAACCCCAGGGCAGCACCCTTTCTTGGCTGCATCGAAATCAATCTGCTTCTTTAAGATTCTGTTCAAACTTGTCCCCAGGGCCATGGCTAGAGAAGTGGCTGGAAACCAGGAACCCCACATCCTGCTCCCCTACTAGCCAAGGACTCACAGATCTCCCTCAGGCAAATCGTGGTGGGCTCTGGGTCTTGATTTCTCACTCTGTAAAATGGGGTGGCACAGTGGGCATTCCCTTTGCACCTCCACCTCCAGAAGACCCAGGAGCTGATGGGGGATGAGAGATGAATGAGGTCATGCTTTTTAAAGACTTGGCACTCTTGAGTGGAAATGCAATGTTAAATTACAAGAAAGATGTATCTGGAGGCTGAGAGTTCATTTCTTTCTTCCTTTTTTTTTAAACAAGAGATTCTGAGAGCAAAGTAAGCTGGAGCTTACATGTATAGCACTCACAGCATGAGAAATGTTTATCTAAGGAGAACAAGCCAAAGTGTGGTTAGAAGGGAAGGAATGAAAGGAAAGAGAGATCGTTATCAGATTTACTGACACTTAAAGGGAAAAAAGAAGAGAGAGAGAAAGGGAGGAGGCTATCCTACCTATAGAAAACAAATAGAGGAAAAAAGGGGCAAAAGTGTAAACTTGGACCGCATTTTAAGAAAAGTGCCCCCGGGCCCCAGCCTTGCCTTTCTTCATTAATTCAAGGTGGAATTATAATATCCTCCGAAATGCACAGCTTAAAGAAACTGAGTGCCAGGGAAGCAGGTTCACTCATGAGAGGCACCTTAGCTAGTTTCCAACAGAGGTGAGATTAGCACCCAATCTCTCAACGCCCCATGAGAGGCCTTCCCACTACACTACACTGACCATGCAGGAAAAATCGGTCAAGGAGAAATGTTTCCTGATGTGCCAGCTTGTTAACTTCGAGTACACTCCGTGCTGGTATTATCAGAATGTTCAAGCCTGAGATCTTCAAGGTCTGCTTGCAATGAAATCGACTTGTAAGTAACAGCATTCCAAGCTGCTAGTAATTCATTAAACTCCAGAGCTCTGTGCTGGAGGTGAAATATCCGTGCCCTCTAGGACTGTATAGTCTTAGTTGAGGAAATGAGCCTAGGCACATCAAAAGGTGACAAAGAATAGAGACGAGATTAACGTTCAGTGAAGAAGGGTCCAGAGAGATGCTTTGGAAGCATAGCCGTCCTGGAGGCTCCCAGTGGCAGGGCTAGACATGGAAAACTGGTGAATTTTGAGAGAGGAAATGAGAATTCATGGCCGGCACAGGAACTAGGTAGGGAAAGACCTGTAGACAGGAACTGGAGGACACAGGGAAGGTGAGTTCACCAGTCTGACTAGATTTCAGACTTTGTGTCCAGAAAACAACGTGCAAGGGTGGAAAGAGTTTGGAACCAGATTGGGGAAAGCAAAATGAAATTTGAGCAAAGGGAAAAGAGACTTGATCCTAGAGGTAAAAGGAACCATAGAGATTTGGGTAAGGACAGGCTGAAGGTATTGGAATCAACCTGGCTGTGGTATGCAGCAAGGATTTTAGGGTAAAAGGCTAGCAGGAGGGAGATTAGTTAGAGAGATTTTTAGTGTGGAGGGACTTTGAACAGGTTAAACATGTCCCGCTAACTCTCATTTGTATCATCCACTGAAACAGAACCTTTCTTGATAGCTAGGGGAGAAGGAAACCTCCACCATATCCTAAGGACTGAAACAGTGGCATCCCCACCGATCAGGAGTCATACTCATTGAAAAGTTAGACGATGTCCCGTTTGGAAGGGCTGTCCCCTCCAAAATTCTTTCAGGGCAGTATTCATGTCCTATGGGGAAGCTAAAATTGTCACAACAGAAATGAAAACGGAGGGACTGGAGTCAGAATTAGCGCCACTCAAAGTCTGACCCCAGCGTGCAACCTTCAAACTCCCCAACACTATCTGCTGCCTCGGGGCAGAGCCAAGAGGAAGTCCGCAGCCACAAGTGGCTGTTAGTTTGAGCCCGGCTGGCGGTTCCCCAGGGCCAGCCGTGCTCCTTGCACAACCACAACTGTCGGTTGAAAAAAGGAGGAAAGACACCTGGGGGGCTTCAACCTTAAAATAAGATCTGTGAACCCTTGCAAAAAACCATCCTCTGTGCAAGTTGCCTCTTAGTATGTTTTTATTACTCTTGGTACGTTTGCTCTTGGTATATTACTCTTTTTTTTTTTTTTTTTTTTCCTGCACGCGGGCCTCTCACTGTTGTGGCCTCTCCCGTTGCGGAGCACAGGCTCCGGATGCGCAGGCTCAGCGGCCATGGCTCACGGGCCCAGCCGCTCCATGGCATGTGGGATCCTCCTGGACCGGGGCACGAACCCGTGTCCTCTGCATCGGCAGGCGGACTCTCAGCCACTGCGCCACCAGGGAATCCCCGATATATTACTCTTGATATATACTCTTGGTAAATTACTTCTACACCTGGGCAGATAGCGAAGTAAATGCATGAGTGGAATAAGTTTTCAGGGAATGTTTTGTTTTTATTATGTTATGTGCATGTGTGTATGTGTGTGTGTACACAAAATTAAGGTACCCAGGACTTACATAGGAGGACTAAATAAAATGCCAATTCGTAACTGCCTCAGGGGAAAATATTGCTCAAATTTAGGTTAGCCTTTGAACAAGCCAAGATATTGTTTGTGACCTTCCCTAAAATGTTGGTCTTTTCGTCCATCCAACTTTTGCTTATGCAAGGGCCCCTCTCTGTAAAGCATCCTGCTTCTCTCCATCTATTGAAATTCTCCTTGTCTTTCAAATTTCTTCTCTGCCTGCTTCCTCTTCCTCCAAACCTTCCCCAAGGCTCAAATTAACCCCCGTAATATCGTTAAGTTCCCACTCTTCCAACGCTCTGCCAGGAGTCCATGAAGCAGGTGCCTACCTTCAAAGAACTCATAATCCATTAGAAGAAATAACTTCACAAACAGCTAAGCTCTCCTAAGATGCAACAGGGACCTAATGGGATGCAGGTCCTAAACACTGGCCTTAGTGCCTGCCTGGAGCCTCTGCTGAGGGAGAAGCCTTTAGGAGCCGTCTTCGTTCTGTCCGACCCCACGATCCTCCAGTTGTAGCTGATTGGCCAGTGAAGGGCAGCGGAGCCAAGGCTGGCCAATCAGCAGGCTGGCCAATCAGCAGCCTAGCCAATCAGCAGCTTAGCAAGTGGCTGGTCCCAAGGCAGTCGGCCGGCACAAAGTCGAGCCAATCCGGTTCCTGTTCTTGGGAATTTAAAATAGAAAATATGGTGAGAACATGGCAGCCATCAGCAGGAGTAAAAGGTGAAAGGTAGTGAGGTAGGAGGAGGGCAGGACAATCATGACGGGCCTAAGTGAGCCAGCAACAGCTCCAATAATAGTTCATGTTTATTGAGTACCTACTATGTACCAGATTTGGTTGGGTTTTTTCCCACTTTATAGCTGAGGAAGCTAGGACTTAGATGAATAGTGTCACTTTCTTTGGGTCTCAATTCCAATATCCCCTCCTTACACAAACTGCTCTATCCTCAGTAGCTTCCCTTTCCCACCACTTGACCCTCCTAGGTCACCCTGTTTATGTCACTACTTAAAGTGTGGTCTATGGACCCACAGCATCAGTATCAACTGGGAACTTTTTAGAATTGCAGCATCTTGGCCCTGCCCGATACCCACTGAAACATAATCTGCATTTTAACAAGATTCCCAGATGATTTGTTTCCAATTAAAGTTTGAGAAGCACTTTATATTATTTTATGTTACTGATATTAATTTATATTTATTTTATATTGCAATTTTATTGTTTTTTTTTATTATTTATTATCGGTCTCCTCTAAAAAGATGGTAGGTCCCATAGGGCTGGGGTTTTGTTTGAACCTGACCACCTCACCTCTTTATCCCCAGAGCTTAAAACATAAGGTAGGCATTTCAGAAATACTGGTTGAATGAACAAATGCTTTTGCCCAAGTTCTCAGAGCTAATAGTTGAAACTGCTACCCAAGACTCCAAAACCCAACAGGTGGCTTCCTGTTTGAAGCCCTCGTGCCTCCAGTTTCTGGAAATGCTAGAGGCTGATGATTCTCATCTGAGCCCCTGCCTGGGAACTGCCCTTAGCAGTCTCACCCACGATCATACTCCCTTCTCAGGGGCAGCCTGCATCCAAGGACTAGCAGGTAAGGGGCATTCAAAGACCCAACCCCTCTTCCCTCAATTCAGGGCAACTCTGAAGAGGCATTGCTGCTACAGATCTCCCCATGGGATGGGTTGAGGGCTAGGGCTAATACATGGCATCCCAGCTTCTCCCTCTGTCCAGTCCTGTTTCCTTCCCTGTCTCACAGGAATTGATCTCAAGGGCATTCCCCCCTCCCAAATTTTTCTGTGCCCAAACCTCCATCTCAGAGTATGTTTCTGGGGAATCCAGTCTGAGACCAACTGACACATGGCAGGAGGTGGTGTCATTGATGGGGGGCCCTGGGATGAGATTCCAGATTCCAGAAGGGTCAGTTTTCCTCCTCTGGAGCTCCCAGGAACTGTCACTCTCTAAGTGAGCCTCATTCCTGCAATGAAAGTGGCTAAGTCAGAGGGGTAGGAGGAGCCCATGGAAGTTCATAGGAAGGGTGACTGATGGTAACACAGGGATAAGAGAGACTTCTAATTGTGTAAGTAGTGCCTCCAATACAAGATTTTAAATCAGGCAGCAGTATAACTTAAAAAGCAGTGGGTACAAAGAATACACGTAATAAATACTCAGTAGGTTATAAGGCACCAGAAATAAAAATCCAAATACCAGAAGTGAAGTATAAAGAAAGAAAAATGAATGTTTTTTTCCTACTGATGGTATGAATTAGCATTTGTGGGGAATTCCCTGGCAGTCCAGTAGTTAGGACTCTACACTTTCACTGCCGAGGGAGCAGGTTCAATCCCTGGTCGGGGAACTAAGATACCACAAGCCTCCCAGTATGGCCAAAAACAAGCAAACAAAAAAAAAAAAAAAAAAACAAAAAGCATTTGTGTTTTATCCATGAAGTGTATAACACAGACTGTAAACTCAGTGTTGGAAAGTGGGTGAATTCGCCTCAAATAACATCCAAGAGGGCTTTTGGTGACCAAAGTACTTAAAGGACCTACAAGTGGATCCCATTCAATAGAGAAAGAAAATAGTTACACAAGACTGGTGTCTAAATAATGGTCCAACTTCAATCATCTATTTTTTTAATACATAAAGGCACACATTTATTTATTATTTAGTTAGTTAGTTAGTTAGTTAGTTTTGGCTGCGTTGGGTCTTCATTGCAACGCGTGGGCTTCTCCTTTTGGTGGCTTCTCTTGTTGCGCAGCACAGGCTCTAGGCATGTGGGCTTCAGTAGTTGTGGCATGTGGGCTCAGTAGTTGTGGCTCGCGGGCTCTAGAGCACAGGCTCAGCAGTCGTGGCACATGGGCTTAGTTGCTCCGTGGCATGTGGGATCTTCCGAGACCAGGGCTTGAACCCATGTCCCCTGCATTGGCAGGTGGATTCTTAACCACTGCGCCACCAAGGAAGTCTCCAATTTCAATCATCTATTGATGATTGAAAGACTCATCCTGAGTCTTTGAGACACAATTTCTGGTTACCTTCCTACTTAAAGTAACTGAGAACATATGAAACACAGCTCTGGAGACATTGGATATCAGTCAACAAAGGACAGTGAGAGCTGAGAGACAAAAAACAAATGAAGTGAGCCTTACAGTTGCCCTAGATTACTGCCTGGAGAAAGTTTGGAAGCTGTGGTACGGGGAAGGGAACTCCAGGCAGAGCCCAGTGGTCTGCCCAAGTCAGGGAGACAAAGCTGGGAATGGGAAGCCAGGGCAGCTAGAATTTACAAGGCAGGCAATCGGAGAGTAGCGCTCTGCCCACAGAGAAAACTCCACGGACCGGCAGAGGGTCCCTCACGTATTCCGTCGAGGACTAACCATTGCATGTGTGTGAAGACTTTAGAGGAAATAGTGCCCAGCAGCAGCAAAAAATTCACACTACATGAAACACAGCTCTGGTCCCACCTAACAAAGCCTAAGAGTCATACTCAGGAGGTTAAAACTGGCTCTAAGTACCTTAACCATGTCTCAGAACAAAGCTCAGAAATACAGAAATAACAAAACTATCCAGCACCCAACAAGGTAATAGTCACAATGGCTGGCATCAAATTAAAAATTACCTAACACAGAAAGAAGCAGAAAATGCAACCCATCTGGGTCAACGGAAACTGACCCAGAATGACACAGATGATAGAATTAGTAGACAAGGACATTAAAGCAGATAGTATAACTGCATTCCAGATGTTTCAGAAGCTAGAGGAAAGATTGAGCAGGTGAAGCAGAGACACGGAAGATATTTAAAAAGTCAGACTTCTAGAAATGAAACATGGTGGACCAAGGAATGAGCTCTGCACTAAGAATCTCCAAAAGCCTTTGTGTGCTCTTCCCAGAGAAATGAAAGCTCAGCCAGTATTTCTCTCCTTCACCCTCCATCCCTGAGGAAGAGACCTGTAGGGCTATTTTTACCTGTTCAGCAAAGGGGGCCCCTCCAGCTACCTACAGAGGTTGGAGCTTGGAGCTGTATGAAGCAAGACCAGCTGCCACAATGGGACAACAGTTCCCTTCTTGTCCAGCAGGTGGCGCCAGGCAGAGCGAAGGATGAGAGGCCGGGGGACATGAGTTCTGGTTCCCTCTGCCCTCCAAGTTGCCGTGTGTCTTTGGGCCATCTAGTTAACCCCTGAGAACCCCAGTTTCTTAATCTGTAAGATAAGGATGAAAATAATTATACTTTGTAAGATCGTTGTAACAGTTCGGTGGCATTCAATGCATCTAAAAGTTCTTTCCAAAGTTCCCATATTTGTGATTATTTTCACACACCGTGAAAGCCAGGAGATATGTACCAGCATCTGTGGGGATGCCACACGCTCTTCCTCAGACCCCACCCTGTGCCTAGGAATCTCTTAATCATCTTCACTTTTTTTTTTTTTTTTTTTTGCAGTACGCGGGTCTCTCACTGTTGTGGCCTCTCCCATTGTGGAGCACAGGCTCCAGACGCGCAGGCTCAGCGGCCATGGCTCACAGGCCCAGTCGCTCCGCGGCATGTGGGATCTTCCCGGACCAGGGCACGAACCCGTGTCCCCTGCATCGGCAGGCGGACTCAACCACTGCACCACCAGGGAAGCCCAATCATCTTCACTTTTTTATTGCAGTGCCCCTGACATTCCTTAAGGCTTCTTAGTTCATAGTAAAGAAGATAAGAGCAAGTAAGACATTATTTGAACAACTAATTAAGAATGGGAGAAAAATGTTTAAAGCTTGCTATTCTGGTTCTCCATGTGGTGTAACAAACCACTCCAAACCTAATGGCGTAAAACAGCAACTAGTTTACTATGCTCACTAATACTGTTGGGACTTGGACGGTGCTCAGTGGGAAGGGCTTGTCTGAGTAGCCTTGAACCAATTGCAGAGTTGCCCTCTGAGCTTAATTTAAATAACCCTAGGACATCAAAAAAAAAAAAAAAAGAAAGAAAGAAACTGATTTTTCCTTAAGCAAAATGAAAATCTCAGAAAATTTTAACGGACAATGTGTTATATTAGAATCCATAGTCTTCAGGGGCTACTCCAAAGAAAGTCAGGGTTAATAAAAGTGTGTGTAGAATATGTAACAAAAGTAAAAACAGGTCTGTTTCTGCAGGTATTAGGTTTGAGACTTCTCAAGTTTTACAGAAAGAATGGCAAGCCTGGTCTGGATTAGAAGGATTCTGGCTTAATATTTATTGTAGCGTCGAGTGGGATGTGTTAGGATGCAAAGATATCCCAAAAAGTTAGCACAAGAGCTTAGGGAAAACTCTGCCCTCGGAAACAGGCCACATTCACCCCCAAAAATTGAGCTCAAGCAACTGAAGGCACTGGAATGACAGTGTGGGAAGCCCTGCTCCTTTGGTTTGGTTTGATCAAAAACACAGCCCTTGATTTAGAGCGAAAAGCAGAATCACCGAAAGTGACAGCCCTTCTGAAAACAAAAGAGATGGTTCTGGGCTCCAGCACTGTGGGAGAAGTGGCCACACAACTGCCTTTTCTAACAAAGAAGAACCAGTATGCCTTCCAGTATTTATACTAAAGTGTGCGTGCAGACCAGTGATGCCTTCCAGTATTTATAATAAAGTGTGCATGTGGACCAGTGACTCTGAAAGGCAGAGTGATGTGTTGGGCAGAGATGTGAGCATTAGAACAAATCCATCTGGATTTGAATTCTAATTACTGACTAGCTGTGCGAACTTGTCCCCCTAAGGTTTAGTATCCTCCTCTAGAAAATGGGCAAAAATAATGTTAGCGCTCTCATAGGGATGCTGCCAATGTATGTAAAAGTTTAACATAGCATAATTCATTAAAAATGCATCCTTAAGTCTGATTTTATTACTTTATTTTCTTACAGTTTATATTAGTTTCGTTCTGTAAAGATAATATATGCATACTATAGAAAATTTCAAAATTAGAGAAACATACACAGAAAAGTAAAAGTCACCCATAATTCCGCCACCCAGAAGCAATTTGTGTTAACATTTCAGTATATTTCATTCAGTCTTTCTGTAATGCGTTTGCTCTCTCTGAGATTTCACTGGGGGTATAATTTTTCAGGCTGTATTTTCCCCTTCTCATCCTAGAATCAATATTTTCCACGTAAATAAAAATCCCCCCTGAACATCCCTTTGAACAGTTGCATAGGCTTCCACTGTACACACACATCTGACTCTCTTAACTATAAAACCAGGATTTCTCTAGGACAACACAAAAAAAGCTTCCATTCCTTTCCTTGGGAGAGAAGACGCTGAGAGTCAACTGCATTGCAAGGGCTGTGTGTGCTGGCTACATGCTTCAGACAACAACGGTAGCACAGGTTTTAAGGCATAGTTAAAATATAGCCCTAGATCTGCCCCCTTAAGGAACATGGTCTTAGCCCCTAGCCCGGTTTTCCAGATTTCCAAGTGCAAATTCTTGCCTAATCTTGAGAATGTCACAAACCTGTGATGCTCACAAAGGAATGCTTTCAATTTTCTGATTTTCACTTAGGTATCTTCTGTCACTTCTAATTCTGAAAAGTCTTTTTTATAGAAAATATAAGACAATATGTTTGTTGTAGCTAAAAATTGTCTTCCTCCCATCACAAATAAAGCTATTTTCTTCTCTTTCTTAAGTGTTCTGAGAAATCAGCAGGTAATTAAGGGAAGATATTTATTTATAAATATACGTGTACTCTGCAATTACCGGACATACATGAAGGAATCTGGGAAGCAACACATATATCTCTGCTCACACAATGCAGTCATTGGCTGGACTGGCTTCCCGTTTAACAATTCTAAATTCTTAATTGCCTATCTTTGTTTTGGCCACTCTTACCTAAACATTTACTGCTCCACACAAGTGCTTGCTACGTTTGTTATTAAAGCTTCTTCCACTCCGGGTTAGGGTATGTCTCCTTGCACAGGCCACCAAAATCAAACAGAAAAGGCCTGGCAATGCAAACTGTCCCTGAATTATGATACCTATTACTTTTTATTAGTAGTAAAAACAAAAAGAAGCAAGGAACAATTCTATTTATGCAGAGCACTTAGAACATAAATAATAATAAAATGCTAAAACTACTTACACAATATTAATTTAATTCTAATAAAAAGTAGGTTTAGGCCTTACCTCCATGATAGCAAATGTGATGCAGTTTTGTTGTCATCCAATATTTATACCCAAAAAACATTTTGGGTTAGGAAATAAAGTAGTGATAAAAAATTACAGTCTTTGAATACTGGGCTTTGACTAGTCCCCTGCTGCCCTTTATTGTATGTTTCAGTAAAATACAGTATATCTTGCTGTTTTATTTCATTGTTTGTGGCCCGTGCAAAATCCTATTGTCCAGCTGCCCAGCATAAATGAACAACAAATCAGAAGAACCAGAGAGACACTTTAACTGATTAAACTGGATCTGGAATTTTCCTTTTGCTGCTAAATTATCACCTTATTGCAATTATTTTTACACATTGTGATTCTTTTTATACATTGTGATTATTTCCTGCAAAATTCAGGGGAGATGCTAGTCAGATGGCTTAGGCTGTAGCACTCCATCTTCAAATCTCAAGCCCAGTAAAAAATTCAGCTTTTATATTTGAAGATTATGTATTTTTCTCCCTAAAATTATTTAAATCAGCTGATTAGTGGAGCTTGGGTAGCCAGGCTTTTTAAAATTTTTTTTTTTATTTTACTCAAGTCTCATCACTTTACTTTTTTTTTATTTTTACTTTTTTTTTTTTGTAGAAGCTATTTGGCTTAAGGAACTTTGCCATATTTGAAGGAAAGTAAACTTATTTTGTCACAAAACATAAAAGGCAAAATAGAATGGGGAAACAATTCACATTTCACCCATAGAGTGATTAAGAGTTAAATAAAGTCTATAGAGCATGTGTGAAATTGCAGAAAATATTAGAGCAATCAACTTTGTAATATAAAAATTAACACATGGAAACACTTTTTGCTACATTTTGGGACCTCATTTAGAGGTACCTGATAGAGAATAGACACCGTCTGAAAATGAAGGAAACATAAGGTTTCAACCAAAATCAGAGATATGTCTTTATCAAGGCCAAGTGTATACAGACAAAGCAGACAACCAGAACATCAATGTGTGGATGCATGAATTGTGCACTGCACAACTCCAGGGGGAGCCATTCATGTAGACTGCAATGTGAATGATGTTTTGATTAGATCTCATTAATGTTGTGCCTTCTATTCAGGAACGTATGATTGTGAGAAAGTTCGAACAAAATTTACTTTTGGGTGGGTCTAAGATTAAAAAACTGTAGCTGAGTCAAGGTAAATAGTTATGTATTAAATCCACTATGTTGAGTTCCATTGGCTACATAAGAAAAAAAATTAAATTTCTACTTTAGAGGAGCCTATCTACACTTGAACTGAGGGGGATTTTTAAGGTTTACAAGAGAACAATTGTGACATGCTTCAGAACATTCACTACCAACAGACAATTAATGTGCTGTCACATGTGCTCATTTTCCAGACATAAGTGAATCTGGCCATAGCTCCCCCTGCCCGGTGATACTGGAGTAACCTTTTTTTTTTTTTTTTTTTTTTGTACTTAAAAGTAATAAAATGACATTTCTGTTCAAAAATTATACTGTGCAGCTTTGTTACCAATTCGGATTCACCTTTTTTACCTCACATTTGAATTAATAAGGTTTAAGTGCATCTGGGGCAGGGACTCACATATTTAAAACTTCATTCTAATATTAATAGAAGAAGGTAAAAATTCAGATGTCAAAGCAATTTAGATGGCAAGTTTTTAACTACAGTGCCATCTCTACTGAGTTTGTCAGGGTCTCTTCTTATTTAAAATTATATATGTAAGTATATATAAATATAAAAATATATATCTGGTCTTGTCACCTGCTATTTATAGGTAAATATTAAAAACCTCTGAATGATTAAACCTCAAGTGATCTACACATGTTAACATATGCTGGAGAAGGACTTTTGGCTCTTCTCTGTCATTACCTTGGTTTCCTTGGACTGAATAAACTTGCCTGGACTATCACTGATGCTGTAGTCCTAATGTATGTCCAAGCATACGTTAGGATCAACTCAAGATGCATTTCATAAGTGCAAAGCAACTCTGTTTGCCATAATTGGGCAGGTCCAAATCCCCCCTCACATACCTTCAGCTAGGCTTACAGGTGAGCACACACCACGCACACACACAGCCAGGAAAATCCACTCCCCTCTTTGGGAACACACAAACAGGCATTCAGATATTCGATCTGTCCGCTTGCGTGGCAAGTCAAGAATTCCTCTTTTGTGGTGAGGGATATATCGATTATATATCTCAATTAAAAAAAAAAAAAAAAAGGAAAGGTAGAATTCCTTTGCAGAAAAAGCACCCCGCTGTTGGCGTATTTGCGGCCTGGATATTGCTGGAATTCTCAGAGTGCTGAGGTACAGGCAAATGATTAACACGTCTCCATAAATCACTGCAGATTTAAGATTTAAATACGCACTAAAAATGGCAGGGACTCTTGGGTCTTCTATTTATAAATGCGGCCCTTCTTTTACTTTCGCTTCTCCCCCACCCCCGCCCGTTTGGATCAAAGAGAGAATTCCAAGCAGACTGAAAAACAATGGTAAATGTTTGCATTGCTGAAATTCACGCTGGTGCCATAAGTGGATTTAAGGCGGACTGGGCTCTATAAACAAAATAAAAAGATGGCAACCAAATGAAAATATGTAGGAAAGATACTGGAGGAAAAAATGTTTCAGAGAAGCAGTCTGGTTAGTTGTAAAATGACTTTAAATTAGGCTTTGAAAAGGATTGCTAAAATCTTGACACGTATATGAGCAGCTTATTATCATGCAGTTGTGCAGTAGTTGCTTGATCTTGTTACTGATTCGTCACATATGAATAAATGATTAATTACCAGAAAGGCTAAAACAGAGTAGAGTGAGAGTAGTGAGGCTCACCCTGAAAGAGGGGCTTAAACACGTTTATTGCCCTTTAAGTGCATTTCATTAAGGCCAATTAAGGACTTTCATGTCTTATTAGAAAAACGAAGTGGATTTATGAGGTTTTCGTAGGTTGTAAATGCTGGGGCTAGCAGATACAAAACCGAGCAGAAATGGTAGTTAAGAGCTAAGAAAATATATACAAATGCTCCCAGAAAGCAAATATTTAACGGCGGTAAAAAGCCGGTTCAACACGAAGACGATCTTTAAATAAAAGGGCATCATTTTTATTTCCTATCATCTACTCACTGTAAACTTCAGGATTTGCGTACGGAAAAGGTTTCTCTCTGCAGTTTGGGAACCTAATTCAGGGTGAGGAAAAAAGAAAAAAGCACAGCTAACCCTAAAATGCCTGACAGCCACTGAGCCCTTTCTCAAAACAAAGGTATACGCCGGTTAAAAATGCTCTTTTAATTCCAGGGTGAGAGACAGATCCTCTAAAGAGAGGAAGCTCGGAAGTAAATCTAACACTGACATGGTTGTTAATAAACAAACAGCAAGCAAAATTCACTGCTGGTGGTTAGAGACACAGGCCTGCCCCGCTTCCCACTTTTCCTGTCCCGTCAGATGGTGTCAGAACATTAGCCCTACCAAATGATTATTATCCACCCTGGATTTCCTGGATTCGTTTTCAAGGAAAATTACCACGACAGGTTAGCAAGCATGTTCTATGGCCCTGTGGGAAAGACGATCGCCCACACATCATTCTAGCCATGGGTTGATCTCTTTACTCAACGTTTATGCATCTCCTTAACTCTTTCACAGACACATACACACACACAACACACACACATAACGTTTTCTCAGGAGACTCGGGAAGCTTTGTAAAATGCAGGGACATGCAGTTATGAATGTTTGGTAAAACACACATTTTTAGCTTACACACCATAATGGAAAGCCTCAACTCTTAATCACACCCCCTCTTGGATAAACAAATTAAAACCTTATGAAACTTCTTCAAGAAAATATCAACTGAAGATGTACAGTGACAACTCTTGAAGCTCAAATCTCTCCTCCTCTAAAAAAAAAAAAAAAATGGAATATTGGCAAGTCAAGAGATGATGTCTTCTTGATTCTTTTAAAAATTCAAGAGAAGCACCACACAGCACATGAAAGATGTCCAAAACTCTCCAACAGTTTCGCAGCACACACATATTCATCTAAAATCAACGCCTCGGTTTTTGCTTGTTGAAAACCCATTTGCTGCCACAGAGAAGGCTGAACATGGAATTTTAGCACTTCTTCAAGATCACTGGTAAATTTTTCCCACTGAGAACATTTAAAATGGTATTACTAGAAGATCTAACAGCAGGAAGTCAGGTTAACTGTGCTGTTTTAGAAGAAAAAGATGAGAAGGTGGTCTTTTACATTCATGAAGGTGAAATTTACAAAACTGAAGGTAAAGTCCTATAGGCACATCCCTGACAAAAATATTACAACAAACACATAAGACAGCAAACAAAATATTAATTTCCATGTCCTTAGTGTAACTCTATTTTGTTCAGTGAATTTGATTTTCCAAACAAATAATGGCCTGGACAGAGACCTAAAGCAACTCGCCATGTATCTGTTCAGACTCTGCAAAGAATTTTATTGAACTGAAATGTGATGAGCATCTGTCCTTGGTGATTTATTCCAAACAGCGGAGATGTTATAAAATGAACACATTGCATCTCCTGCTATAAAAGAGAAACAAAATGATCTTTTAGTTAATATCCAATCAAACTTCAAGACACCTTATGGAACACAAGGATTTCATGGGATCATTTCATTCCGTTATACCTAAACGCTAAAACAGGATTCACTTAAGAATTTCTAAAATGCAGAGCTAAATGTGTATAACCGATTTTTATTTTGACAATCCAAAATGTAGGCCCAGGCTAGGGTGCTAATTACCAATAAGTTCTTATTAAACAACCAAGAGTGCTTTTTCAGAAAGTTCAGTACCAATCTGGGCCTCAGGGTCACTGAGTTACAAATAGGAGTGGAACCTTTTCAAGGTCAGGATTGGATACATTTTGTCAGGCACAAATAGACTATTTCTGGGAGAATGGCTGTTAAAAAAGAGAAAAGAAAAAAAGAGGTTGGGTTTAAAAGCCTCCAAAAACTTCTAGCGCGTTTTATTCCACGAAAGAATTTTCAGATGACTACAGGACAGATGAATCCCAAATAGATTCTTACGGGATTAGGATAGGGACATTCAAATTACAACTAGCACCCCAAATATTTCCACAATAATGCAGTTCAAGACTGTCAAATCAAAACAAGCTTTATCTAATCTATCCAATTTATTTTTAAGGAGTTCATTAAAACTAGGGAATTAGGGCTTCCCTGGTGGCGCAGTGGTTGAGAGTCTGCCTGCCGATGCAGGAGACACGGGTCCGTGCCCCGATCCGGAAAGATCCCAGGTGCCGCGGGGTAGCTGGGCCTGTGAGCCATGGCCACTGAGCCTGCGCGTCCGGAGCCTGTGCTCCGCAGAGGGAGAGGCCACAACAGTGAGAGACCCACGTACCACAAAAAAAACACAGAAAAAAAATAAAAAATAAAAATGTAAAAACTAGGGAATTAAACTTGCAAGTGATGAAAAGGTAATTTCTGTTGATATCCAACTCAAAAAAAAAGTCTCAAATTATTAGAGTTTAGAGCAAAATTAGATTTTAATATTAGGAAAAGAGAATGGTTTCTATTGAATCATAGAACTAAATCTGCCAACACAAGAGCAGGGATGAGATAAGGGAGGATTTAGCATATTCAAATAGAGCTGGACAATTTCAGACCCAACGTGGACTGATTTCTCTGAATTTTCTAGGTTGTTCGTCCATAAATCTTCAGTAATGAACAAGCTGCCACATCTTTCCCTTTCCTTTAGGCTGTTCAAATTCTCGTGACATTCTATAGTCAGAATTTCACCGGGCATGTTTGACCTACTTTGCACATATGATTGGGTAGAGCTTTGTGGTGCTACTTTGGGGTAGACAGTTTTGAAATAGAAGGGCAACTTTAAGGAAGTGGGCATAAATCTGATCAGTTTTTGTAAAATTCAGACTAGCTTTGTAAAAACCTCCAGCCCTGTTTCAAAGCAACAAACAATATTCCAGAGGTGATCTGTGGGCTGAAAGCTAAGGTCACAAACTACCATGCTGTGTGCTGCCTTTGAGCCAGACACATGTTTTGGTAGGGTGGCACAGTGTTTTTAAAACTAGTAAGCCAATACGTATTTAAAAATCTGGAGATTTTATCAGGTTTCTGGCTTCTTGAAAAATTGGAATATCTGGATCACTTTGCCCAAATTCTCTATGGCAATGGTCAGCTGGAACAGAGCGTGTGCTCTTTCTTTAGCTCCCAACCCATGCATCCCACGCTTATTATCTTATCACTGCCTGTTCCTCATGCATGTCTGGCCCTTAAGTTTGGTCCCCAGGCTCATGGTCTCTGATCTTTTTCCCACATCCCTTAAAATTTTCATGCATCTTAGTTCAATGAACTGTTAATCAGAAAGAAATCAGAAATGAGAGATGCCTTATTTAGGGACTATGTGACCTACCTAAAAGTTGATTAAAAAATAAAATGCTGAATATTGACTCATCACATTTTCAGTTCCTTATACAGGAAAGCAGCAAACTATGGCCCATGGATAGACCAAATCCTGCCACCATTTGGTTTTGTAAGTAAAGTTTTATTGGAACCCAGTCCATTAATTTGCTTACAAGTGGCTGCTTCACACTACAGCTCTGAAAGACCTGCAAAGCCTATATGTTTACTGTCTGGCCCTTTACAGAAAAAGTGTGCCAACCCCTCACTCTCTAGATTTAGAGGTGGGTTCCCATTTCTAGGGCCTGCAATGACACTAAAATCTCACTCAGTCACTACTGGTCCTTCCCAATGTGCTTTGCATCTGCTAAGGTCACCTGCCTGAATCAATAACTGTTTATTTTCTTGGGGGTGGGAGTGGCCACAGTCCCAAATTTGGAAAGTATTCCTTTAGTAGAATATTTCCTCAGTACCTAGAATCTAAGACTTGAAATTTCCTTTGTTAGCCACCTTGGGAGATGTCTATTTTAACAGTAATTTGTGAACTGCCTATACACTGTCTATTTTAACAGTAATTTATAACTGACTTTCTAAAATAATACATTCAGGGGGATAAACCTGAAGCCTATCCTACTCTCTGCTTCACTGAGCAAACATTTAGTTAGCGCATGCCCTGTCTGGCGCCATGTCGAGGGTAGCCCCAAAGGTCTCAAGGACACAGTTCTTCCTCCCTCACTGAAAGCAGATTGATAGATGGTGTTCTTCCCACCCAAACCTACAGAAAATCTGAATACTCGCCAACATCTGTGTAGGTCTTCCTCTGTGCCATACATTTAAACAGGAATTTGTTACCTAACACTACTGTTATCCTCCCATTTTATAGAGGAGCAAACTGAGGCTTTGTTTAAAGAGGTTCAGGGATTTATTCAAGGTAATGAAGCAGAACAGACTAGAATTCAGGTCTGTCTGACTTCAAAGACAGCTTCCATGGAGATCTCATGAAGCTGGATAGATTGCCAGTGGGACACACCTCTTTTCCAGCTGCAGTAATTGAGCAGTGAACAACCATTCAGCTGCATGGGAGTACAGACTTGGGACTTGGGTCCAAGGTTGCTCAAATTACTAAAGGGTCATTTAGACACTGCTGTGGAAAGCAAAGCATCTTCTGTTTAGCTGTAATTCATCCTTTCCTTTGAACTGTATCTACTGATACAGTTTTGGTGAACAAGGAGGTCAAACACCTAAAGATTCTAAGATATGAACAAATGTCAGAAGTCTCTCAATGTACAAAGCTGTTCCAGAGGTGAGTATTTCTGAACTGTGTCTGTGTATATTTAGCTTCCTTTCTAGTTGGTGAACTTCTTTTTTTATTATTATTAATTAATTTATTTATTTTTGGGCACATTGGGTCTTCATTGCTGCACGCTGGCTTTCTCTCATTGCAGCGAGCGGGGGCTTCTCTTGTTGCGGAGCACAGGCTCTAGGTACGTGGGCTTCAGTAGTTATAGCATGCGAGCTCAGTAGTTGCGGCTCTCGGGCTCTAGAGCACAGGCTCAGTAGTTGTGATGCACAGGCTTAGTTGCTCTGTGGCATGTGGGATCTTCCCGGACCAGGGCTCGAACCCATGTCCCCTGCATTGGCAGGTGGATTCTTAACCACTGTGTCACCAGGGAAGTCCCTGGTTGGTGAACTTCTTAAGTTGGTTTTTGTTTTTTGTTCTGTCAAGGACAGTCAGACTTATTGTCTGATCTCCTCTACCATCGCTCCCTCACCAGCAGAATGGAATCTAATATTCCTCACCCACTGGGAACTCAACCCAATGCGTATTTGTCGGTGAGTTCCAGAAATCCACTACCTCCTCTAACCTGGGGAATCCACTCTCCCTTTTGTCAAGTTTAAAGTCTCTGAATAAGGAAATGAAATCATCTTCCTGAGTCAAAGATAGTAGCATTGCGTGGGAACAAAAAGGCAAAGAGGGCTTCCCTGGTGGCACAGTGGTTGAGAGTCCGCCTGCCGATGCAGGGGACACGGGTTCGTGCCCTGGTCCGGGAAGATCCCACGTGCCGCGGAGCGGCTGGGCCCGTGAGCCATGGCCGCTGAGCCTGCGCGTCCGGAGCCTGTGCTCCGCAGCGGGAGAGGCCACAACAGTGAGAGGCCCGCGTACCGCAAAAAAAAAAAAAAAAAGAAAAAGGCAAAGAACTGAAAATTTCTGGACTTTCTCACATTCCTGGGGGTTTTTGTTTTGTTTTGTTTTTGTTTTCTCTTTGCTTAACTTCATTCAGCACCTCTCCTATCGATCAGAAAAAAATATGGGTTTGTGTCTCAAATACAAGCTTTTGTTTTTCATTTTACATCTTCCTACCCAAAGAAGAACATTCCCATTCCATGAGCTTTCTTACTAACAATGGCCAGTAATTTGAGAGAAAACCCCCTTTTTATTGGTGGAGGCACATCTTCCGAGGCAGGCGCCTGAGGAGGAATGTGTCATAAAGACACATTCCTCATAATCAAGGATAATTCAAAAGGGAAACAGTGACCGAACATCGGTGGGAGCCAACAGAAGGCAAATCCTGAGCCCAGCTCTACAGACAGGGACACAGGCGGCTGCAAAGCCAGGGTAGATGCCAGGGAAGGGACCAGCCACAAACCGAACAGAAGTCCAGTCCAGAGCTTGGCATCTGGGTTCTTCAGCTGCCAACCTTGCCTTGCGAGTAGCCACAATGCTTGGCTTCTGTGCAGTAAACAATAGGGAATGAGGCTACAGAGAGGTCCACGCTCTGTCCTGCCAGCAACAGGACAATGCAGTGCCAAGAGAAGGCTGCAGTGCCACGCGGGTGCCAGTGTGCCTTGGAACGGCTTTCATATTTTCTGAAGGGACAACAGAATTCCTGCAAAAAAAGAAAGACCAGATCCAACACTCAGAAACATTTCTCCCATTTTCCTTTTTCAAAAAAAAAAAAATGCTATTCCTGCCCACTGTCCATTTTTTTCACAAGGCTGATGTGGCCAGCTCTCCTTCTGCTTTGCTCCTACAGCCTGTAGCCTCACGTCAAATCTAAGCTGACAGTTGGTTTCACACATGTTCCTAAACTTGCATTGTTGACCTCCCTACTATCATTTGCCTTTATCTGGTTTCCAGAAGAAATTGTCAGTAGAATGTGTCCAGTAGGATTGGGGAGGCAAAACCTGGAGGGACAGCCTGAGGTACCATCTTGATTGCAACTTGAGTAACCCATTCGGACCCTGGAGATTTGCAGGAGGCTTTCAAAGATCCTAGGCTCTAATCGTCAGAAAGTTTTTCTGTGGTTATTCAACTGGGAAAACTGAAGGAAACTGGAACATTAAAATGCCAGAAGAAGTGAAATGCATCACTAAAGTCTATGATTTCTTGAAACATCAGAATCAAAAAAAAGGGGGTGGGGGGGAAGAATTCCTTTGTCCTTTCACATTAGATGAAGGAAGAAGACAGAAGAAGAAAATAAAGGAGCCAGTGGAGGACATGGTGACAGACCCTTCCTTGTCCCACTCAAAGGAATGCTCAGACTTGTCAACCAGAAAAGCTCAAACATGGCATATTTTTGGTAAGAAAATGCAAAATCTCTCGTCATCCTGGGGAAGATTTGATTTTGAAACTTCCTTCCAGGTCTCACAGAAGAAAAGTGAATTTGAGAGCATTGCATGCAAGGCTTTCAGTATGAAAATCAAAGACACTTTATTTACTGATAGGGATGTACTAGGCTCTCATTTTCCTTTTCAAAATCCCGATTAGTAGATACTAATGTCAAACATTCAAAATCTTCTCTTCTTATATGACCTCTTGTAGATTAATGTTTCTTTGATGGAATATCTGAATGATTGACCAATAAAACAGGGGGACAGGCCCTCAACATGTAAGATGTTGTAAGAATGTAAGATGCCATTCGTACATAATTCTTGAGAAAAAAAACCAAAGTAACCAGGTAACGGTAATAATCTCACCACTCCCGACCATGGACCAAACGCTCAGGACTCTCTTTTTACTACTCCCTTCCCATCACGGTGCTTTTGCTTGAGTTAGTCCCCTTCCTCACTCACTTTCTCCACCAACAGTCTTTTCAAAGCTCAGTCTAAGGAAGTTACAAAACTTTTTCAGAGAGTTTTTTTTCCTCCAGTTCTTCCACCATTTATGGGCACTACCTCATAGCTCAGCATCTGATTATACTGCCTTGTAATTTAGTAGTTCTTACATAAGTACTATTTATACAACGGAAGTCTCCTTGGAGAAAGAGGTCATGACTTCTAGTTTTCTTTTATTTTTTCACAACATCTGGCCCAGGGGTGGGCCCTTGATAACAGTATTTTAGAAAAGATTAGTTGCTTTTCTAGATTCCGCATAGACGCAGTATCATATGATATTTGTCTTTCTCTGTTTGACTTACTTCACATAGTATGATAAAAAAAAAGATACAAATGAACTTATTTACAAAACAGAAACAGACTCACAGACTTAGAGAATGAATTTGTGATTATGGGGGTGGGGGGAAGGGTTGGGGGGAGGGATAGATTGGGAGTTTGGGATTGACGTGTACACATGGCTATATTTAAAACAGATAACCAATACGGACCTAGTGTAAAAAAAATTAATTTTTTTAATGTAAAAAAAGATTACTTGCTTTTCAAATTGAAATTTATCTCTGTATGGATTTTATATCTATGTGGATCATGAAATACAAAGCTTTTGACAAGACAAGATTTACACATCTGTCAAAAATTAATATTTGAATGGTTAGTTAATATCATTTATGGGGTGCTGGCTATGTAAACAGAAGGCTGAAGTCTGGGGTTCAGAGAAGAGTAATCTGGGGTCAAAGGAGCTTATGTTTGGCAGCCACGAGCACAATAACCAACACTTGTGACTTGGTTTCACGTACTTACTGTGAAAAAAAGACACAAGCATCTCACAGGGTCACTATCATCGCAGCCTCTGGAATCCTGCCAAACATTATTGCACAGTCCATTTATAGGATTTTAAAAATTGTTTAATGGCATCTCAGTCCACTTAAACAGCATCTTTGAAGAAAGGTGCTTCAAGATGCTTTTCTTGAGGAGGTCCCAGAGTCCGAGTTCTGAAACTACTACTTTACTATCAAGGTAAAAAATCAATAAAGTCAACAGTAAATGCTAATTTAACACCTGCCTTGTCTCAGGACCATCCCTCTTAAATGTGTAAAGAGATTATTTCATTTTATTTTATTTTATTTTAATAGTAGCATCATATTAAAAGCCAACACCAGTCTGCAGAATTAACAGCTATCAATGGAAACAAAGAACAGAAGAGAAACCATGGTTTAAACACTTCCAGCAAAGCAAGCAGAGAGGAGGTTTATTCAGACAAGATGTATCAATATCATTTTATATCAGATGTCAACACGTCAAAAATAATTGTGTTTTGTTGCAACAATAAAGTAAAATCCCTTCTTTTATTTTCTTTCTTCACGAATGCATATACCACATAAAGCAAGCACTTCCAAAATATGTCATTCCTCTTAGAAACAGTATTTACTCTCCTGCTGCAGTTTGGGAGCCTGGTGATAGAAAAGATGTTAAAGACCATTCGGTGGCCAGTTGCTAGGCTGTGATGAGACTTTTTACTGGATCTTTGCCTCTTCTTTCCTACTCTAACTGCCTCCTAACCTTAACTCCAACCCTAACCTACTGCTTCATAGTAGAGACATCTGTTTTACAACGATTGAAGAAAAGATGATTGCCCCTCGTCATTTTATGCATCTTCATGTTCCTTGATAAGACATTTGATTCACATTGAGTAGACACAGCCAAAATGACCACTGAAGGGACCAGGTCAGGGAAACCCATTAAATGCAACCAAATCAGGACATCTGTGTCTTATTCAGGTGATCCCTCTTTCCTTTGCAAGGGCCTTTGTAGTGAGTGAAAATGAAATCCATATCTGTACTTTCACTAAGAGACAAAATGGGGCTTTAATAAAGAAAAAGTTCACGTGCTTTTCAAAGTGGCCCAGTGTGGCTTTTAGCTTTCTATGTATCGCGGGAAATAAAGCTTTAGGCAAGACAAAGCTATTCGCACCTCTGCCAAAAATTAATATATTTTTTAATGGTAAATTAACATCAAAAGTTTTCTACATATTAGTGATGGTCTGACCTCCAACTGTTCACAGTCATGTCCAATCCACACACACAGAAGGAGAAAATCTGTCTGCTATGAATGTTCAATTTGTTTAATTCCCTGCCATGCCTTTTCAGCTGCTAATGGTGTTCTGTGAACAGATGATGACTTGAGTGGGAAGGAAAACCAACGGGGATGAACTACTTCAAATTATTTGAGGTGGTGATTTGTAATTTAGGTACACTTTACCATAATGTTTATATGTATGTGTATGTGTAATTTTAAAGCAACAGCCCGCTTCCAAAAGTGGAAAATTTTTTTAAATAAAATCTTCTGTTGTTTTGAAAGCACTGTGTTTGCCATGTTAGAGGCCGAATCTTCCAACTCAACTGAACAAATATTTACTGAATGCCTAATTTGTGCCAGGTTTGTGGGGGAGGGAGAGTGGGATGATGCTAGGAAGTTGCAAAAATGACGTGGTCCATTTGATAAAATTCAGTTGAGAACCTAGAAATATGCCACCCAACCCAGATCCATACACAAAAAGACTACAGGGCAATTAGAAACTATCCTGAAATCTCTCAAAGTGCAAACCCAAGCTAAGTAGCCAATGAGAATAGGGCCATTCTATCAATTTCCTCTATGTTCTTTCAATAGGAAATCCTTTTTATCACAACAGAAACAACAAAAAGACCTCAGATTGGGAAGAGGGAGACCTGAAGTCACAGCCAGTCCCATGGTAATGAGAGCCCCAGAGAAGAGAAAAAAGAGACAATGAATTCTCCCTCCCCAGAAAGAGTGAGAACCATACAGAAGTGAGACCAGTACAGAAGCCAGGCTTAGAGATTCACATTTAACTCCTATAAAATCTCAATTTACAAATTATTTGGGGTGGGAAATTGTCAAAGATTTCTCCTCCAAACAAATTTCGTGTTAATACAAAATGTATACATTAAGAAACAAATTCAGTAATCACCGTTTTAAATTTACATTTATGGAAATTTCTAAAAGCATACACTTAACAGGAGTATATATAAAAAGTCATGTAACATTTACATTTGGCTCCAGAACCTCCTTCTCCTGTCCCCTGCTTGTTCACTGGTGGTGGCTTCTTCCCCCGTCTCTTTGCTGGTCCCCCCCCCACACCTCTGCCTGATACTTAATGTCAGAGTCATCTTCTTCTCTTTCCTACACTCACTTCCTGGCTTTTAAATACTACCTCTATGCCAATTATTCCCCAATTTATCATCTTCCCCAGACCTCTGTTCTGAACTTTAACTGCCTACTCAATATTATGACTAGTAGTCTAAATCCAATGCATCCAAAACTCCTTTTCTTTCCTCCCCAAACCTACTTCCCCATGGTCTTTCTATCAGCTGGTGACAATTTGATCTTTCTAATTGTCAGCGACATCCTAGATGCCTCTCTTTCTCTCATAACCCATGTCTACACTGCTAGCAAATCCTGTTGGCTGAACCTTTAAAACATTTCTAGAATGCAACCAATCTTTACCACCTCCACTGCCACCTACTAGTCTTCTTGATGCCACCATCACTTCTTGCCTGGATGGCTCTCACTGCCACTTCCTGGGTCTCTCTACTTCTAGCCTTGTCCCATGTCTATTCTCAACACGGCAGCCAGAGTGATCCTTTTAAAATGTAATTCAGATTGTGTCACTTCTCAGCTCAGAGGAAAAAACAAACCCTTATCATCGTCCACAAGGAATATTGCTTCCAGTTACTTCCCCAGACTCATCTCCTCCCACCCTCTCACTCCATTTCCACCATGCTGTCCTTTGGACCCTAGTGCTTGCTGTTCCTTCTGTCTGGAATGCTTTTCCCCTGGATATCCACCCAGCTAAGTCTCTCATTTCATTAAGGCCTAACCTACCTTGTTTAAAATTGCAAACTGCTCCTCCCTGCTATGTTGCTTTACTTTTCTTTTTTTCCATTGCACATATGACCTTCTAACATGCTATATAATTTACTTATGTGGTATGTTTATTGTTTAATGTCAATCTATCTCATTAGAATATAAGCTTTACAAGGTAGGGATCTTTATTTGTTCATTTCATTTTGTATCCTAAGCACCTAAAACAGTGTCTGACTCATAGAAGTTGTTCAACAAATATTTTTTAAATGAATTTTATTTGATAAATGTATATTGAATGTATTGAATTTATTGGATACCTAAACTTTTCTAGGCATTGGGCAAATATTAGTGAATCACGTCCCTGACTTCATGGAACTTATATCCTACCGAGGGGAGGAGAAAATTAACAAGTAAATAAGATAATTTCACATGGCAACAAATGCTTTGAAAAATATCTAAGGTAATATAAGAGTTATGGAGAGCTACCTTTAGATGAGATTATCAAAGAAGTCTTCTCCAAAGAAATGACATCTAGGTTGAAATCTGAATAATAAGAAGGGACCAGACCACAAAGATCTTGGCGGAGAACATTTTAGGCCAAGGGGACAAGTCAATAAAAGATATAAGGCAGGGCTTCCCTGGTGGCGCAGTGGTTGAGCGTCCACCCGCCGATGCAGGGGACACGGGTTCGTGCCCCGGTCCGGGGGGGATCCCACATGCCGCGGAGCAGCTGGGCCCGTGAGCCATGGCCGCTGAGCCTGCGCGTCCAGAGCCTGTGCTCCGCAACGGGAGAGGCCACAGCAGTGAGAGGCCCGTGTACCAAAAAAAAAATAAAAGATCTAGGGCAAGGATAATAATAGCTTATCAAGGAATTTAAAGAAAAAAAAAAGGCAACACGGTTAATGAAGGTCTGTAAAGTGGAGAGGTGGAAAGATGAGTTTGAAAAGTGGGAAGGGACCAGATTACATAGGTGCTAGATACCATGGTAAAGAGTTTGAATTTTAGTCTATGTGTAGCATAATCTGACTGACACTGTAAAAATTTTATTCTGGTTACTTTGTGTAGAACGGATTGAAGACGGAAACTAGTAAGAGTCTATTGCAAGATGGGAGGTTTGTACTTCTGGTACAATATGGTAGATTAGATAATCTAGGGAAAAAATGATCTATCACAAGAGAACTTCTGCTGGATATATTATAATAAACATTAATAAATGTTTAAACACCTGAGCCATCAGAAAAACTCTCTGGTCCATTCTTGATTCTGGATAGAAGAATAATTGCAGTAGAAATAATAGTCTCTCTAAAACTTGTTACAAATTCTGCTTTCAAATGAGTCTATATATTAGCTGCACAATTGAGGTGATTGCTATATAGACATAGATGTAGATGTAGATATAGGAATATAAACATAGATATAGTCATAGGCACGGATGTATCTCAGACCACAGAGGGAAAACAATTTGAAATTTTTTTGCATCAAATAAAATAGTTTGAATTACATAAAATTACAGGAAGTTAATAAATTCACCATTCTAGTGGGAGAGTTAACAAATTTATCTTAGTAATTAAAAGCTCAAAATTAGTAAGGATATAGATTTGGATAGCAAAATTAGCAGGCTTGATTTAATGGACATATAAAGATCCCTGCAGCAAACAATTAGAGTGTAACATTTTCTCAAACATATATGGAGCATTTATAAAAATTGATCAAGTATCAGGGCACAAAGCATCAATGAATTTCAAAAAATATTATCATACATGTCATACTCCCTCACCAAAATGCAATTTAGTTTAAAAAACAACAAAAGATAACTTTTTAAAATGTATGTCTCAACATTTAAAATGTACTGCTAATTTACTCAGTGATCAAAGAAAATTTTAAAATACAACAATCCAAAATAAATGGGATGCATAGCCATTTTTTAAAAGTTTGTAATAGAAAAACAGAAAAGCTGAAAGTTAATGAACAAAGTGACCTAATTAAAAGTTAGAAAAATAAAGAGAATTAATGTCAGTAAAGTAGAAGGAAGAAAAATCATTATATAATATAAATTAATCAACAATAATTAATTAATTTAAAGTGGGACATATTATGCCAGACAAATATGTTTGTTAAGAAAAAGAACACAAATAAACAATATTGTAAATAAAAAATGGGGTTATAGAAATTTAGACACAGAAAATAAAAGCATAATCAGAATACCATGAACATTAGGCTAATAATTTGAAACAAATGAAACTGATAAATTCTACTAAAAATATACAGCTTAATAAAACTGATTCAAGAGGAGATAGGAGACATCTATAATCCTGTAAACCTTTTCAAACATTCTATCTATAATCCTGTAAGCCTTTTCAAATATTATATCTGTAAACCTTTTCAAATTTTATATCTGTAAACCTTTTCAAATATTTTATCTGTATCTATAAAAATATTCCCCCAAAATACTACCAGGCTCAGATAGTTTTATAGGTGAATGATCTTAAGCTTTCAGGGAACAAAAATTTTTAATTGATACAGAGAATACAAAAAGCGGAAACAATTCCTAACTCATTTTATGAACCTAGTATAACCTTGAAATTTAATTCATACAAGGTGCTGGTAGAAAAAGAAACTACCGGTCAATCTCACTCATTAATATGAATGCAAAATTCTGAACAAAGTATTAACAAATTAAATTTAGCTTTATAATTTTTTCAAATGGAATGCATTTTTTTAATAGATTTATTTTTTTTATTTATTTATTTTTGGCTGCGTTGGGTCTTCATTGCTGCATGGGGGCTTTCTCTAGTTGCGGCGAGTGGGGGCTACTCTTCATTGCAGTGCGCAGACTTCTCATTGTGGTGGCTTCTCTTGTTGTGGAGCACGGGCTCTAGGCGCACGGGCTTCAGTAGTTGTGGCGCACCGGCTTAGTTGCTCCACGGCATGTGGGATCTTCCCGGACCAGGGCTCGAACCCGTGTCCCCTGCATTGGCAGGCGGATTCTCAACCACTGTGCCACCAGGGAAGCCCGGGAAGCCCCTGGAATGCATCTTAATCAAGATGGGTTTATCCCAGGAATTCAAATCTAGTTTAATTATGGAAAGTTTTATAATTCACCGCAATTTTTTAAAAAGCAAATAAGACCAAATGATAGTCTCAATGGATGCAAAAAAGCATTCAAAATTTTTAACACCCATTCTTGACAAAGATTAATGGCAAATTAGAAAATAAAGGTAACTTCCTTAAGCAGAAAAAGGGTGTCTACAAAGATCTACAGTCCAGAAAACATATAAAATAAAATATTGGGATCACTGTCTTTAAAATTAGAAATGAAACCCTCTATGGTAGTCCTAGGCAGCAAAGTATAAAAAGATTACATCTTTTTCAACTTAATAAAGAATACAAGTTTAGAAAGCAAGAAGAGAAACTATAGTAATTAACTTTAGTAATTAAATAGGATTTTTTACAAAGAAAACTCAAATAAGTCAGACAGAGAAAGGCAAATACTGTATGATATCAGTTATATGTGGAATCTAAAAAGTACAACAAACTAGTGAATATAACAGAAAAGAAGCAGATTCACAGATACTGAGACAAACTAGTGGTTACCAGTGAGCAGAGGGAAGAGGGGAGGGGCAACATAGGGGTAGGGGACTTGCTGGTACATACTATCAGGTATAAAATAAGCTACAAGTATCTATTGTACAACATGGGTAATATGGCCAATATTTTACAATAACTATAAATATAGTACAACCTTCAAAAATTGTGAATCACTATATTGTACACCTGTAACTCATATAATATTGTACAGCAACTATACTTCAATTAAAAAATAAAAAATTTAAAAAGAAAATAAAGTAAAATTTTAAAAATGAAGAAGCAAAAATACAAGTTCTGCTACTTGGAAGTGTCAAGGGGAAGGAAAATTATGAAACAGAGATAGTGTCAATGTCATGGGTCAATGGACACATCAATCAAGCATAATAACTTTCAAACTAGAAACAGTGGAATAAGAGATAGGAAAACACCAAAACAGAAAAAAATAAAATAAAATGTAAATAAATCCACAAATTATTTTTAAAGCAAGATTTAAATAAGATATTTGTTTAATATACAAGATTATGTCAAAATTAAACAATAAATAAAACTAATTACATTACATAAGCCAGGAACAAACATGAAATTTTTAAAAGACCATTTACATGCTGAAATATTTAGAGATGAAATAATATAAGATCTAAGATTTGCTTCAAAATAATATGGAAGAAAAATAATAATAATTATATGGGATAGAAGAGTGGATGGAAGTGTGAATGAAATAAGATAGGCCATGTAATGATACTTGTTGAAGCTGGTTGATGAATAAACTGAGTCAATTACACTACTCTCTATGTATTTGCATGCTCAAAAATTTTCACAATAAAAAAAGTTTTTTAAGATACTATTTACTGACAGATGTACTAGAAGAAAACATGAGTTAATTTCTTTATAACCTGGAGTCAGGAAAACCTTCCTATTTGTCCATGTAAAACAGAAAAGTTTCATGGCAAAAAACAAAAACAAAACAACACCATAAGTAAAGACAAAAACAAATGTCAAACGGGAAAAAATATCTGTAACATATCACAGACATAGGGCAAATTCCCTAACATACAAAGAGCTCCTAAAAGTTGAGAAGACCAATAATTCAGTACAAAAATAGGTAAAAAATATATATGTATATATATAAACAGGCAGCTCACAGAAATGAAAAGATGCTCAACTTTGTTCATAAAGAGAGAAGCAAATTAAAACTACACTGAAGATCTATAAGATCAGAACTACCTACTAGATCAGAAAAAAAATCCAGATCATAATAGCATGATCTGCTAGCAAGTCTATGGGAAAACAAGCAGTTTCCTATAATGGTGGTGGGAATGCAAAACTAGTGTCACCCCACGGAGACAAGTTTAGCATTATTCAGCAAAATTTTATAAGAATATTTGATCCAGCAATGCTACTTCTAGGACTCTATCTCAAAGATGCACTGGCAAAATGCAAATAATGTAGGTACTAAGCTATTCATTGTGGTGTTATTTCCAATAGCGAAAGACTGGAAATAATCCAAAGTCCATTATTGGGGACTGGTTGGATAAACTACGGTACACCCACTCAATGTGAGATAATGCATCCATAGAAATAAGTTGTAAAAAAAAAATCTCTAAATGTTGATGTAGAGTCATCTCCAGATATATATTGCTAAACAATAAAAGCAACATGCAAAAAAAATTGTTTATTGTGGTCTTTTTAAAATTTTATTGTTATTGTATGCTAACTATAACTGTATTATTGTGCAAAAGAGGGGAAAATAAAATTTTTATGTAGCTATTTATATTTTTGAAAAGAAGCAATAAAAGGGAAAATTAGAAAAAATTTTTAAATGGTTACCTATGAGGGAGATGGGGGCAGGATGGAGGGGATGAGGTAGAAGTCAGACTTCAGTGAACATATCTTGTTCCAGAGTTTTGACTTTGGAACTATATAAATTTAAAAACAAAATTAAATCAAAAAGTAATCACTAGTGCTTCAAAATTGAAAACAGACTGAAAGAAATGAATCTAACTAAATATCAAATTGGTGGCATAATAGCTCACAGAAAACTACTTCAATTGACTCCAAAACACTCTATCTTTTTTTTTTTTAACATCTTTATTGGGGTATAATTGCTTTACAATACTGTGTTAGTTTCTGCTTTATAACAAAGTGAATCAGCTATACATATACATATGCTCCCATGTGTCTTCCCTCTTGCGTCTCCCTCCCTCCACCTCTCCCCATCCCACCCCTCCAGGCTGTCCCAAAGCCCCGAGCTAATATCCCTGTGCCTTGCGGCTGCTTCCCCCTAGCTATCTACCTTACTACGTTTGTTAGTGTGTATATGTCCATGACTCTCTCTCGCCCTGTCAAAACTCACCCTTCCCCCTCCCCATATCCTCAAGTCCGTTCTCCAGTAGGTCTGCGCCTCTATTCCTGTCTTATCCCTAGGTTCTTCATGACATTTTTTTTCCTTAAATTCCATATATATGTGTTAGCATACGGTATTTGTCTTTTTCTTTCTGACTTACTTCACTCTGTATGACAGACTCTAGGTCTATCCATCTCATTACAAATAACTCAATTTCATTTCATTTTAAGGCTGAGTAATATTCCATTGTGTATATGTGCCACATCTTCTTTATCCATTCGTCCGATGATGGGCGCTTAGGTTCTTTCCATCTCCGGGCTATTGTAAATAGAGCTGCAATGAACATTTTGGTACATGACTCTTTTTGAATTTTGGTTTTCTCAGGGTATATGCCCAGTAGTGGGATTGCTGGGTCATATGGTAATTCTATTTGTAGTTTTTTAAGGAACCTCCATACTGTTCTCCATAGTGGCTGAACCAATTCACATTCCCACCAGCAGTGCAAGAGTGTCCCCTTTTCTCCACACCCTCTCCAGCATTTATTGTTTCTAGATTTTTTGATGATGGCCATTCTGACTGGTGTGAGATGATATCTCATTGTAGTTTTGATTTGCATTTCTCTAATGATTAATGATGTTGAGCATTCTTTCATGTGTTTGTTGGCATTCTGTATATCTTCTTTGGAGAAATGTCTGTTTAGGTCTTCTGCCCATTTTTGGATGGGGTTGTTTGTTTTTTTGTTATTGAGCTGCATGAGCTGCTTGTAAATTTTGGAGATTAATCCTTTGTCAGTTGCTTCATTTGTAAATGTTTTCTCCCATTCTGAGGGTTGTCTTTTCGTCTTGATTATGGTTTCCTTTGCTGTGCAAAAGCTTTGAAGTTTCATTAGGTCCCATTTGTTTATTTTTGTTTTTATTTCCATTACTCTAGGAGGTGGGTCAGAAAGGATCTTGCTGTGATTTATGTCATAGAGTGTTCTGCCTATGTTTCCCTCTAAGAGTGTGATAGTTTCTGGCCTTACATTTAGGTCTTTAATCCATTTTGAGCTTATTTTTGTGTATGGTGTTAGGGAGTGATCTAATCTCATACTTTTACATGTACCTGTCCAGTTTTCCCAGCACCATTTATTGAAGAGGCTGTCCTTTCTCCACTGTACATTCCTGCCTCCTTTATCAAAGATAAGGTGTCCATATGTGCGTGGGTTTATCTCTGGGCTTTCTATCCTGTTCCACTGATCTATCTTTCTGTTTTTGTGCCAGTACCATACTGTCTTGATTACTGTAGCTTTGTAGTATAGTCTGAAGTCAGGGAGCCTGATTCCTCCAGCTCCTTTTTTTGTTCTCAAGATTGCTTTGTCTATTCGGGGTCTTTTGTGTTTCCATACAAATTGTGAAATTTTTTGTTCTAGTTCTGTGAAAAATGCCAGTGGTAGTTTGATAGGGATTGCATTGAATCTGTAGATTGCTTTGGGTAGTAGAGTCATTTTCACAATGTTGATTCTTCCCATCCAAGAACATGGTATATCTCTCCATCTATTTGTATCATCTTTAATTTCTTTCATCAGTGTCTTATAATTTTCTGCATACAGGTCTTTCGTATCCTTAGGTAGGTTTATTCCTAGATATTTTATTCTTTTTGTTGCAATGGTAAATGGGAGTGTTTTCTTGATTTCACTTTCAGATTTTTCATCATTAGTATATAGGAATGCCAGAGATTTCTGTGCATTAATTTTGTATCCTGCTACTTTACCAAATTCATTGATTAGCTCTAGTAGTTTTCTGGTAGCATCTTTAGGATTCTCTATGTATAGTATCATGTCATCTGCAAACAGTGACAGCTTTACTTCTTCTTTTCCGATTTGGATTCCTTTTATTTCCTTTTCTTCTCTGATTGCTGTGGCTAAAACTTCCAAAACTATGTTGAATAAGAGTGGTGAGAGTGGGCAACCTTGTCTTGTTCCTGATCTTAGTGGAAATGCTTTCAGTTTTTCACCATTGAGGATGATGTTTGCTGTGGGCTTGTCATATATGATCTTTATTATGTTGAGGAAAGTTCCCTCTATGCCTACTTTCTGCAGGGTTTTTATCATAAATGGGTGTTGAATTTTGTCGAAAGCTTTCTCTGCATCTATTGAAATGATCATATGGTTTTTCTCCTTCAATTTGTTAATATGGTTTATCACATTGATAGATTTGCGTATATTGAAGAATCCTTGCAATCCTGGAATAAACCCCACTTGATCATGGTGTATGATCCTTTTAATGTGCTGTTGGATTCTGTTTGCTAGTATTTTGTTGAGGATTTTTGCATCTATGTTCATCAGTGATATTGGCCTGTAGTTTTCTTTCTTTGTGACATCCTTGTCTGGTTTTGGTATCAAGGTGATGGTGGCCTCATAGAAGGAGTTTGGGAGTGTTCCTCCCTCTGCTATATTTTGGAAGAGTTCGAGAAGGATAGGTGTTAGCTCTTCTCTAAACGTTTGATAGAATTCACCTGTGAAGCCATCTGGTCCTGGGCTTTTGTTTGTTGGAAGATTTTTAATCACAGTTTCAATTTCAGTGCTTGTGATTGGTCTGTTCATATTTTCTATTTCTTCCTGATTCAGTCTTGGCAGGTTGTGCATTTCTAAGAATTTGTCCATTTCTTCCAGATTGTCCATTTTATTGGCATAGAGTTGCTTGTAGTAATCTCTCATGATTTTTTTATTTCTGCAGTGTCAGTTGTTATTTCTCCTTTCTCATTTCTAATTCTATTGATTTGAGTCTTCTCCCTTTTTTTCTTGATGAGTCTGGCTAGTGGTTTATCTATTTTGTTTATCTTCTCAAAGAACCAGCTTTTAGTTTTATTGATCTTTGCTATTGTTTCCTTCATTTCTTTTTCATTTATTTCTGATCTGATTTTTATGATTTCTTTCCTTCTGCTAGCTTTGGGGTTTTTTTGTTCTTCTTTCTCTAATTGCTTGAGGTGCAAGGTTAGGTTGTTTATTCGAGATGTTTCCTGCTTCTTAAGGTGGGCTTGTATTGCTATAAACTTCCCCCTTAGAACTGCTTTTGCTGCATCCCATAGGTTTTGGGTCGTTGTGTCTCCATTGTCATTTGTTTCTAGGTATTTTTTTATTTCCTCTTTGATTTCTTCAGTGATCACTTCATTATTAAGTAGTGTATTGTTTAGCCTCCATGTGTTTGTATATTTTACAGATCTTATCCTGTAATTGATATCTAGTCTCATGGCGTTGAGATCAGAAAAGATACTTGATACAATTTCAATTTTCTTAAATTTACCAAGGCTTGATTTGTGACCCAAGATATGATCTATCCTGGAGAATGTTCCATGAGCACTTGAGAAAAATGTGTATTCTGTTGTTTTTGGATGGAGTGTCCTATAAATATCAATTAAGTCCATCTTGTTTAATGTATCATTTAAAGCTTGTGTTTCCTTATTTATTTTCATTTTGGATGATCTGTCCATGGGTGAAAGTGGGGTGTTAAAGTCCCCTACTATGAATGTGTTACTGTCAATTTCCCCTTTTATGGCTGTTAGTATTTGACTTACGTATTGAGGTGCTCCTATGTTGGGTGCATAAATATTTACAATTGTTATATCTTCTTCTTGGATCGATCCCTTGATCATTATGTAGTGTCCTTCTTTATCCCTTTTAATAGTCCTTATTTTAAAGTCTATTTTGTCTGACATGAGAATTGCTACTCCAGCTTTCTTTTGGTTTCCATTTGCATGGAATATCTTTTTCCATCCCCTTACTTTCAGTCTGTATGTGTCTCTAGGTCTGAGGTGGGTCTCTTGTAGACAGCATATATAAGGGTCTTGTTTTTGTATCCATTCAGCCAGTCTGTGTCTGTTGGTGGGAGCATTTAGTCCATTTACATTTAAGGTAATTATCGATATGTATGTTCCTATTCCCATTTTCTATATTGTTTTGGGTTCGTTATTATAGGTCGTTTCCTTCTTTTGCATTTCTTATCTAGAGAAGTTCCTTTAGCATTTGTTGTAAAGCTGGTTTGGTGGTGCTGAACTCTCTCAGCTTTTGCTTGTCTGTAAAGGTTTTAATTTCTCCATCAAATGTGAATGAGATCCTTGCTGGGTAGAGTAGTCTTGGTTGCAGGTTTTTCTCCTTCACCACTTTCAGTATGTCCTGCCACTCCCTTCTGGCTTGTAGGGTTTCTGCTGAGAGATCAGCTGTTAACCTTATGGGGATTCCCTTGTGTGTTATTTGTTGTTTTTCCCTTGCTGCTTTTAATATGCTTTCTTTGTATTTAATTTTTGATAGTTTGATTAATATGTGTCTTGGCGTATTTCTCCTTGTATTTATCCTGTATGGGACTCTCTGTGCTTCCTGGACTTGATTAACTATTTCCTTTCCCATATTAGGGAAGTTTTCAACTATAATCTCTTCAAATATTTTCTCAGTCCCTTTCTTTTTTTCTTCTTCTTCTGGAACCCCTATAATTCGAATGTTGGTGCGTTTCATGTTGTCCCAGAGCTCTCTGAGACTGTCCTCAGTTCTTTTCATTCTTTTTTCTTTATTCTGCTCTGCAGTAGTTATTTCCACTACTTTATCTTCCAGGTCACTTATCCGTTCTTCTGCCTCAGTTATTCTGCTATTGATCCTATCTAGAGTACTTTTAATTTCATTTATTGCGTTGTTCATCGTTGCTTGTTTCATCTTTAGTTCTTGTAGGTCCTTGTTAACTGTTTCTTGCATTTTGTCCATTCTACTTCCAAGATTTTGGATCATCCTTACTATCATTATTCTGAATTCTTTTTCAGGTAGATTGCTTATTTCCTCTTCATTTGTTAGGTCTGGTGGGTTTTTATCTTGCTCCTTCATCTGCTGTGTGTTTTTCTGTCTTCTCATTTTGCTTATCTTACTGTGTTTGGGGTCTCCTTTTTGCAGGCTGCACGTTCGTAGTTCCCGTTGTTTTTGATGTCTGTCTCCAGTGGCTAAGGTTGTTTCAGCGGGTTGTGTAGGTTTCCTGGTGGAGGGGACTAGTGCCTGTGTTGTGCTGGATGAGGCTGGATCTTGTCTCTCTAGTGGGCAGGTTCACGTCTGGTGGTGTGTTTTGGGGTGTCTGTGGCGTTGTTATGATTTTAGGCAGCCTCTCTGCTAATGGGTGGGGTTGTGTTCCTGTTTTGCTAGTTGTTTGGCACAGGTTGTCCAGCACTGTGGCTTGCTGGTCGTTGAGTGAAGCTGGGTGCTGGTGTTAAGATGGAGGTCTCTGGGAGATTTCCACCGTTTAATATTATGTGGAGCTGGGAGGTCTCTTGTTGACCAGTGTCCTGAAGTTGGCTCTCCTACCTCAGAGGCAGAGCCCTGCCTCCTGGGCTGGAGCACCAAGAGCCTTTCATCCACACGGCTCAGAATAATAGGGAGGAAAAGTAGAGAGAATTATTAGAAGTATGAGGAAAGAAAGAAGGAAAGGAGGAAAGGAAGGAAGGAAGAAAGAAGCAAAGAAGGAAAGAAAGGAGGGAGGGAGGGAGGGAGGGAGGGAGGAAGGAAGGAAGGAAGGAAGGAGGGAAAGACGGAGAAAATGTAGAGAGAATTAGAAGTATGAGGAAAGAAAGAAGGAAAGGAGGAAAGGAAGGAAGGAAGAAAGAAGCAAAGAAGGAAAGAAAGGGAGGGAGGGGGGAAGGAAGGAAGGAAGGAGGGAAAGAAGGAGAAAATGTAGAAAGAATTAGTAGAAGTATGAGGAAAGAAAGAAGGAAAGAGGAAAGGAAGGAAGGAAGAAAGAAGCAAAGAAGGAAAGAAAGGAGGGAGGGAGGGAGGGAGGAAGGGAGGAAGGAAGGAGGGAAAGAAGGAAAAAAGACAGAAAGAAAGAAGATACAGTAAAAATAAAATAAAGTATAATATAATTATTGTACTAAAAAATATTTAGAAAGAAAAAAAAAAAAAGAACGGATAGAACCCTAGGACAAATGTTGGAAACAAAGCTATACAGAGAAAATCTTACACAGAAGCATACACATACGCGTTCACAAAGAGAGGCAAAGGGGGAAAAATCATAAATCCTGCTCCCAGAGACCACCTCCTCAACCTGGGGTGATTCGCTGTCTAAAGGAGGGAAGGAAGGAAGGAAAGAAAGAAAGAACGAAGGTAAAGTACAATAAAGTTATTACAATTAAAATTAATTATTAAGAAAAAAAAATTTTTTTTTAAAAATACCATGGACGGATAGAGCCCTAGGACAAATGTTGGAAGCAAAGCTATACAGAGAAAATCTTACACAGAAGCATACACATACACGTTCACAAAGAGAGGCAAAGGGGGAAAAATCATAAATCCTGCTCCCAGAGACCACCTCCTCAATCTGGGGTGATTCGCTGTCTAAAGGAGGGAGGGAAGGAAGGAAAGAAAGAAAGATAGAACGAAGGTAAAGTACAATAAAGTTATTACAATTAAAATTAATTATTAAGAAAAAAAAATTTTTTTTTAAAAAAACCACAGACGGATAGAGCCCTAGGACAAATGTTGGAAGCAAAGCTATACAGAGAAAATCTTACACAGAAGCATACACATACACGTTCACAAAGAGAGGCAAAGGGGGAAAAATCATAAATCCTGCTCCCAGAGACCACCTCCTCAATCTGGGGTGATTCGTTGTCTAAAGGAGGGAAGGAAGGAAGGAAAGAAAGAAAGAACGAAGGTAAAGTACAATAAAGTTATTACAATTAAAATTAATTATTAAGAAAAAAAAATTTTTTTTTTTAAAAAACCATGGACGGATAGAGCCCTAGGACAAATGTTGGAAACAAAGCTATACAGAGAAAATCTTACACAGAAGCATACACATACACGTTCACAAAGAGAGGCAAAGGGGGAAAAATCATAAATCCTGCTCCCAGAGACCACCCCCTCAACCTGGGGTGATTCGCTGTCTAAAGGAGGGAAGGAGGGAAGGAAAGAAAGAAAGAAAGAACGAAGGTAAAGTTCAATAAAGTTATTACAATTAAAATTAATTATTAAGAAAAAAAAATTATTTTTTTAAAAAAACCATGGACGGATAGAGCCCTAGGACAAATGGTGGAAGCAAGAGTATACAGACAAGATCTCACACAGAAGCATACACACACACATTCACAAAAAGAGGAAAAGGGAAAAAAATCACAGATCTCGCTCCTAAATTCCCCCTCTTCAATTTGGGATCACTCCCTGTCTATTCAGGTATTCCACAATGCAGGGCACATCAAGTTGATTGTGGAGCTTCAATCCGCCGCCTCCGCGGCTGCCGGGAGAGACCTCCCCCTCTCCTCCCTGCTCTCACAGCTCACAGGAGCTTAGCTTTGTACCCGGCCCTGCCCCTGCGCGCAGATCGCTGGAGGGCGTCTGTTTTTTGCTCAGACAGGACGGGGTTAAAGGAGCCGCTGATTCGGGAGGTCCGGCTCACTCAGGCCGGGGGTTGGGGGATGGGGGAAGGAGGGGCACTGCGTGCGGGGCGGGCCTGCGGCGGCAGAGGCGGCGTGACGTTGCGGCAGAGGCCGGCGTGACGCTGCACCAGCCTGAGACCCGCCGTGCGTACTCCCGGGGAAGTTGTCCCTGGATCCCGGGAACCTGGCAGTGGCGGCCTGTACAGGCTCCGCGGAAGAGGGGCGCAGAGAGTGACCTGTGCTCACACACAGCCCCCCTGGTGGCGGCAGCAGCAGCCCCAGCGTCTCCCGCCCGTCTCTGGGGTCCGCGGTTTCAGCCGCGGCTCGCGCCTGTCTCTGGGGCTCGCGCTTCCCGCCGCGGCTCGCGCCCGTCTCGGGGGCTCGCGCCCTCAGCCGCGGCTCACGCCCGTTTCTGGGGTTCGCGCTTTTAGCCGCGGCTCGCGCCCGTCTCTGGAGTTCCTTTAAGCAGCGCTCTTAAATCCCTCTCCTCGCGCACCAGGAAACAAAGAGGGAAGAAAAAGTCTCTTGCCTTTTCGGCCGGTGCAGGCTTTTCCCCGAACTCCCTCCCGGCTAGTCGTGGCGCACCAACCCCTTCAGGCTATGCTCAAGCCGCCAACCCCAGTCCTCTCCCTGCGCTCCATCCAAAACCGAAACCCGAGCCTCAGCTCGCAGCCCCGCCCGCCCCGGCGGGTGAGCAGACAAGCCTCTCGGGTTGGTGAGTGCTGGTCGGCACCGATCGTCTGTGCAGGAATCTCCCCGCTTTGCCCTCCACACCCGTCGCTGTGCACTACTCCGCGGTCCCGAAGCTCCCCCCTCCGCCTCCCGCAGTCTCCGCCCGCGGAGGGGCTTCCTAGTGTGTGGAAACTTTTCCTCCTTCACAGCTCCCTCCCACTGGTGCAGGTGCCGTCCTTATTCTTTTGTCTCTGTTTTTTCTTTTTTCTTTTGCCCTACCCAGGTACGTGGGGAGTTTCTTGCCTTTTTGGGAGCTCTGAGGTCTTCTGCCAGCCTTCAGTAGGTGTTCTGTAGGAGTTGTTCCACGTGTAGATGTATTTCTGGTGTATCCGTGAGGAGGAAGGCGATCTCCACGTCTTACTCTTCCGCCATCTTCCCCCGTCTCCCCAAAACACTCTATCTTGAGTGTACCTCCCTAGTAGGATGTATTCTAAAAACAAAAAGAGTCACAGAGAAATCTTAATTTTCATTCAATACTCTTATTGCTAGTCATAATGCTAGTATTTCCATTTTTTTATTGAAGTACTGTATAGTTGACTTACAATATTATATTATTTTCAGGTGTACAACATAGTGATTCAATTTTTTATAGATTATACACCATTTAAATTTATTACAAAATAATGGCTGTATATTTCCCTGTGCAGTACAATGTATCTTTGTTGCTTATTTATTATATACATAGTAGTTTGAGTCTCTTAATCCCCTACCCCTATCTCACCACCCCTTCCCTCTCCCCACTGGAAACCACTAGTTTGTTCCCCAGATTTGTGAGTCTGTTCCAGTTTTGTTACATACATTAATTTGTTTAATGTTTTAGATTCCACATAAAAGTGATACCATACATTATTTGGCTTTCTCTCTCTGACTTATTTCACTAAGCATAATACTCTCTAGGACCATCCACATTGCTGTAAATGGCAGAATTTCATTCTTTTCTATGGCTGAGTAGTATTCCATTATATATATATAAACCACACCTTCTTTATCTGTTCATCTGTTGGTGGGCACTTGGGTTGCTTCCATATCTTGGCTAATGTAAATAATGCTGCTCTGAACATTGGGATGTATGTATCTCTTCAAATTAATGGGTTTTTTCCCAGATATATGCCCAGCAGTGGGATTGCTGGATCATATGGCAACTTTATTTTCAGCTTTTTTGAGGAACTTCCATACTATTTTCTGTAGTGGCTGCACCAATTTACATTCCCACCAATTGTGTGCAAGGGTCCCCTTTTCTCCACATCCTCTCCAACATTTCTTATTTGTAGGCTTTATGATGATAGCCATTCTGACAGGTGTGAGATGATGTCCCATTGTTGTTTTGATTTGCATTTCTCTAATAATTAGTGATGTTGAGCATCTTTTCATGTGCCTGTTAGCCATCTGTATTTCTTCTTTGCAAAAATGTCTGTTCACATCTTCTGCCCATTTTTTGATTTTTTTTTATATTGAGTTGCATAAGCTGTTTATATATTTTTGGATATTAACCCCTTGTCAGTGATATCATTTGTAAATATTTTCTCCCATTCCATAGGTTGTCTTTCCAGTTTTTCAATGGTTTCCTTTGTTGTGCAAAAGCTTTTAAGTTTAGTTAGGTCCCATTTTTAAATTTTTTTCTTTTATTTCTTTTGCCTTAGGAGACAGATCCAAGAAAATATTGCTATGATTTATGTCAAAGAATGTTCTGACTATGTTCTGCCTAGTTTTATGGTTTCAGGTCTTACATTTAGGTATTTAATCTACTTTGAATTTATTTTTGTATATGGTGTTAGAGAATGTTCTAATTTCATTCCTTTACATGTAGCTGTCCAGTTTTCCCAGCACCACTTACTGAAGAGATTGCTTTTTCTCCATTGTATATTCTCACCTCCTTTGTCATAGATTAATTGATCTTAGGTGTGTGGGTTTATTTCTGGGTTCTTTGTTCTGTTCCATTGATTTGTCTGTCTGTTTTTGTGCCAGTACCTTGTTGTTTTGATTACCATAGCTTTGCAGTATTGTCTGAAGTCAGGGAGTGTGACACTTCCAGCTTTGTTCTTTTTTCCCAAGATTGCTTTGGCAATTTGGGGTCTTCTGTGGTGCCATATAAATTTTAGGATTCTTTGTTCCAGTTCTGTGAAAAATGTCATGGGTATTTTGATAGAAATAGCATTAAATCTGTAGATTGCTTTGGATAGTATGGACACTAGCAGTGAAATTGAATTTGTAATTAAAAAAAAAACTCCCAGCAAACAAAAGTCCAGGACTGGACAGCTTCACAGGGGAATTCTACCAAATAGATAAAGAAGAGCTAATACCTATTCTCAAACTATTCCAAAAAATTGAAGAAGATAGAACACTCCCAAATTCATTCTATGAGGCCACCATTACCCTGATACCAAAACCAAAGACACTATAAAAAAAAGAAAATGACAGGTCTATATCTCCAATGAATAAAGATACAAAAATCCACAAAAAAATATTAGCAAATTGAATTCAACAGTATATAAAAACGATCTCACACCATGATCAAGTGGGATTTATTCCACGGACACTAGAATGTTTCAGTATTCACAAATCAATCAATGTGATAAACCACATTAAAAAAGAAAGAATAAAAATCACATGATCATCTCAATAGATGCAGAAAAAGAATTTGACAAAAGTCAGCATCCATTCATGATAAAAAAATACTCATCAAAGTTGGTATAAAAGGAACATATCCCAACATAATAAAGCCCCTTTATGACAAACCCACAGATAACCTCATACTCAATGGTGAAAACTGAAAGCTTCTTCTCTAAAATCAGAAACAAGAGAAGGATGCCCATTCTCACCACTTTTATTTAATACAGTATTGGACAACCTAGCCACAGAAATCAGATAAGAAAAAGAAATAAAAGACATCCAAATTGGAAGGAAAGAAGTAAAACTCATTATTTGCAAATGACCTGATAATATATATTGCTCTGAAAACTATAAAACACTGATGAAGGAATTTGAAAATCATACAAAGAAATAGAACGATATCCCAAGTTCTTGGATTGGAAGAAATAGTATTGTTATTTTGAAAGCATTAATATTATATTATAAGATAAAGCAAATAATTGTGCCCTTATTAACCAAGATTTTCTGGATAAAAGAAAAAGTATATAATCAGAGTTAAGTTAAAACTTCATAAACTGAAGTTTGAGTTGGAAAACACTCATAAAATTTTTACTTTTACAAAATTTCACATATTTCCTAGTTCTGTCCACTTTAAAGTCCTGGAAGCGATGGTGACCCAACCTAGGACTCAAAATTAAGACTTCTAAACACCAGTTGCCAAAGAAGGAATAAAGGCTTTTTGGAGAAATTACTGCTTATAGCTCTGGGGTAGGAAATGTACAAGATAAGCTTAGGACATCTTTTTTTCCAGAAAGGAAGAAAGCTGTAAAAGACTAATGTAGTCATCTCAAAAGGACACAGGAACCAACATGAAAGAGCTCCTGTGACAATTTGAGCATTAAAAAGAATAATGACCCTAATAGTTGAAACATACCAAATATATAAAAATCCATAGTTCATAATGATATTGATAAAAATCTCATGTCACCATTGAAAGTTGCTAAGACATCAACTAATTACACTGAACATCAATTAGTCCATTGAAAGGGCCAAGCATTTATTCTGCCTTTTCATACACATTGTATTTTCAGAGAAACCAAACAGTAAATAAAAGGAAAGCTTTCCTTAAAGAAAAATTCCAGCTAATGAATACAGAAAGAAGGAAAGAATTAGATAATGACCATTTTTGCACTGCTTAATGAAATAATAGAATGAGATAATAATCATCAGTGAGCGCTGTTTATTCTTTGTTGGTCCCTGATTCTCTGCCCTTCCGTGCACTGCCCTGTCACCCAGGAACCTGACCTCGATGAACTGCTTCACATGAGTTCCCAGTTGGGTTCAGCCAGTGGACAGCAACTGCTAGGGATGGAGAGTGGGAGGAGAGAGGGATGAGTGTCATTCTTCTCACTGCAGGCCAGACTGCATTTCTGACAGTGGATGCTTTACCCTTTGGCCACAGCTCTCTGCAGGTGGCCCATCTTCTACCCTTCAGCTCTTACCTGGTAACAACGTTCTCTCCCTTCACCTCTTCAATCTTAGGGGCAGTAGCAGTCCTATAAGGTATATCTATACCCTGAATCCAATCCAATGTAGCCTCTAGATCTAACTCCCAGATGACAGGAAATATGAGTCATAGAGGAAGAAGCAGCTGAATCCATACCACAGGACCTTCCACAGGGAAAATATTTCAATACGTCAATTAAAAATGAAAGAGGAGGATGCATGAGAATAAGAGACTTGAGGACAACCAAATGCAACATGTAGAATATTTTTGAATCCTCATGCAAACAAACTAGCCATCTTGGAGACAATCAAGGAAATTTCACCGTGGACTTGGTATTACATAATATAAAGGAACTACTAATTTTCTTATGTATGACAATGACACGGTCCCTGTGCTTTTAAAAAAAGTCCACATTATCTAGACATGAATACTGACGTATTTGTAAGTGAAATAACAAAATGTCTGGGGTTTTCTTTCAAATTATCCAGAAAAAAAGAGGAGAGGATAAATGGAACAAGATGAGCATGATTGATATTGTTGCATAATAAAAACTTAAATATTACCATATTCAAGGGCAAGAAAAAGATATAAAATTCTTAAAAAAAAAACTGACAAAAGATGTAAAACAAAAACACAAAACCTTGATGGAGGAAATTATAAAAAATTTAAAGACAATAAAAAGGACTAAATAAATGGAATGGATAATAAATAAATGGATAGGCAGTATCAATATAATGAAGAGATCAACTCTGCCCAAGTGTATCTAAAAAGTCAATGCAGGGGAGACCTTCAAGATGGCGGAGGCGTGAGATGTGGAGATCGCCTTCCTCCCCCAAAATACATCAGAAACACATTTACATGTGGAATAACTCCTACAGAACACCTACTGAAGGATGGCAGAAGATCTCAGACATCCAAAAAGGCAATAAACTCCCCACGTACCTGGGTAGGGCAAAAGGAAAAAGAAAAAACAGAGACAAAAGAATAGGGACGGGACCTGCACCAGTGGGAGGGAGCCGTGAAGGAGGAAAGGTTTCCACACACTAGGAAGCCCCTTCGCGGGTGGAGACTGCGGGTGGCAGGCGGGGAAGCTTCGGAGCCATGGAGGAGAGCACAGCAACAGGGGTGCGGAGGGCAAAGCGGAGAGATTCCTGCACAGAGGATCGGTGCCGACCAGCACTCACCAGCCCGAGAGGCTTGTCTGCTCACCCGCCGGGGCAGGCGAGGGCTGGGAGCTGAGGCTCAAACTTCGGAGGTCGGATCCCAGGGAGAGGACTGGGGTTGGCTGCGTGAACACAGCCTGAAGGGGGCTAGTGCGCCACAGCTAGCAGGGAGGGAGTCCAGAAAAAAGTCTGCAGCTGCCTAAGAGGCAAGAGACTTTTTCTTGCCTCTTTGTTTCCTGTTGCGCGAGGAGAGAGGATTCAGAGTGCCACTTAAAGGAGCTCCAGAGACGGGCGCGAGCCACGGCTATCAGCACGGACCCCAGAGACAGGCATGAGACGCTAAGGCTGCTGCTGCAGCCACCAAGAAGCCTGTGTGCAAGTACAGGTCACTATCCACATCTCCCCTCCGTGAGCCTGTGCAGCCCGCCACGGCCAGGTTCCCGTGATCCAGGGACAAATTCCCCGGGAGAACACATGGCGCACCTCAGGCTGGTGCAACGTCACGCCGGCCTCTGCCACCGCAGGCTCACCCCACATCTGTACCCCTCCCTCCCCCCTGGCCTGAGTGAGCCAGAGTCCCCGAATCAGCTGCTCCTTTAACCCCGTCCTGTCTGAGTGAAGAACAGATGCCCTCAGGCGACCTACACAGAGAGGTGGGGCCAAAACCAAAGCTGAATCCCAGGAGCTGTGCGAACAGAGAAGAGAAAGGGAAATCTCTCCCAGCAGCCTCAGAAGCAGCGGATTAAAGCTCCACAATCAACTTGATGTATCCTGCATCTGTGGAATACCTAAATAGACAAAGTATCATCCCCAAATTGAGGCAGTAGACTTTGGGAGCAACGATACATGTATATTTTTTCTTTTCCTATTTTTGTGACTGTGTACGTGTATGCTTCTTTGTGTGATTTTGTCTCTACAGCTTTGCTTTTACCATTTGTCCTAGGGTTTTGTCTGTCCGTTTTTTGTTTTTTTTAGTATAGTTTTTAGCACTTGTTATCATTGGTGGATTTGTTTTTCAGTTTGGTTGCTCTGTGCTTTCTTCCTTTTTTAAATTACTTTTTAATTTTTATTTTAATAATGGTATTTTATTTTCTTTTTTCTTTCTTTCTTTCTTTTTTTCTCCCTTTTCTTTGGAGCCATGTTGCTGGCAGGGTTTTGGTGCTCCGGCCTGGTGTCAGGCCTGTGCCTCTGAGGTGGGACTGCCGTGTTCAGGACATTGGTCCACCAGAGACTGCCTGGCTCCAGGTAATATTAAACAGCAAAAGCTCTCCCAGATATCTCCATCTCAATGCTAAGACCCAGCTCCACTCAACGACCAGCAAGCTACAGTGCTGGACATCCTATGCCAAACAACTAGCAAGACAGGCACACAACACCACCCATGAGCAGAGAGGCTGCCTAAAATCATAATAAGTCTACAGACACCCAAAAACATACCTGTGGACATGGTCCTGCCCACCGGAAAGACAAGATCCAGCCTCATCCTCCAGAACACAGACACCAGTCCCCTCCACCAGAAAGGCTACACAACCCCCTGAACCAACCTTAGCCACTGGGGACAGACACCAAAAACAATGGGAACTAGGAACCTACAGCCTGTGAAAAGGAGACCCCAAACACAGTAAGTCAAGCAAACTGAGAAGACAGAGAAACACACAGCAAATGAAGAAGCAAGGTAAACACCTATCAGACCAAACAAATGAAGAGGAAATAGGCAGTCTACCTGAAAAATAATTCAGAGTAATGATAGCAAAGATGATCCAAAATCTTGGAAATAGAATGGAGAAAATACAACAAACTTTTAACAAGGACCTAGAAGACATAAAGAGCAAACAAACAATGAGGAACAACACAATAAATAAAATTAAAAATTCTCTAGAAGGAATCAATAGCAGAATAACTGAGGCAGAAGAATGGATAAGTGACCTGCAAGATAAAATAGTGGAAATAACTACTTCAGAGCAGAATAAAGAAAAAAGAATGAAAACAATTGAGGAAAGTCTCAGAGACCTCTGGGACAACATTAAATGCACCAATATTCGAATTATAGAGGTCCCAGAGAAGAAGAGAAAAAGATAGGGACTGAGAAAATATTGGAAGAGATTGTAGTTGAAAAATTCCCTAATATGGGAAAGGAAATAGGTAATCAAGGCCAGGAAGAGCAGAGAGTCCCATACAGGGTAAATCCTAGGAGAAACATGCCAAGACACATATTAATCAAACTATCAAAAATTAAATACAAAGAAAAAATATTAAAAGCTGAAAGGGAAATACAACAAATAACATACAAGGCAATCCCAATAAGGTTAACAGCTGATCTTTCAGCAGAAATTCTGCAAGCCACAAGGGAGTGGCAGGACATACTTAAAGTGATAAAAGGGAAAAACCTACAACCAAGATTACTCTACCAAGTAAGGATCTCATTCAGATTCGATGGAGAAATTAAAAACTTTACAGATAAGCAAAAGGTAAGAGAATTTAGCACCACCAAACCAGCTTTACAACAAATGCTAAAGAAACTTCTCTAGGCAGGAAACACAAGAGAAGGAAAAGACCTATAATAACAAACGCAAAACAATTTAGAAAATGGGAATAGGAACATACATATCGATAATTACCTTAAATGTAAATGGACTAAATGCTCCCACCAAAAGACACAGATTGGCTGAATGGATACAAAAACAAGACCCTTATATATGCTGTCTACAAGAGACCCACTTCAGACCTAGAGACACATACAGACTGAAAGTAAGGGGATGGAAAAAGATATTCCATGCAAATGGAAACCAAAAGAAAGCTGGCATAGCAATTCTCATATCAGACAACATAGACTTTAAAATAAAAACTATTAGAAGAGACAAAGAAGGACACTACATAATGATCAAGGGATCAATCCAAGAAGAAGATATAACAACTGTAAATATTTATGCACCCAACATAGGAGCACCTCAATACATAAGGCAAATGCTAACAGCCATAGAGCAGAATCAACACTAACACAATAATAGTAGGGGACTTTAACACACCACTTTCACCAATGGACAGAGCATCTAAAATGAAAATAAATATGGAAATACAGGCTTTAAATAACACATTAAACAAGATGGACTTAATTGATATTTATAGGACATTCCATCCAAAAACAACAGAATACACATTTCTCTCAAGTGCTCATGGAACATTCTCCAGGATAGATCATATCTTGGGTCACAAATCAAGCCTTGGTAAATTTAAGAAAATTGAAATCATATCAAATATCTTTTCCGACCAGAATGCTATGAGACTAGATATCAATTAGAGGAAAAAATGTGCAAAAAATACACACACATGGAGGCTAAACAATACACTACTTAATAACCAAGAGATCACTGAAGAAATCAAAGAGGAAATCAAAAAATACCTAGAAACAAATGACAATGAAAACACGACGACCCAAAACCTGTGGGATGCAGCAAAAGCAGTTCTAAGAGGAAAGCTTATAGCAATACAATCCTACCTCAAGAAACAAGAAAAATCTCCAACAAACAACCTAACATTACACCTAAAGGAATTAGAGAAAGAAGAACACAAAAAACCCCAAGGTTAGCAGAAGGAAAGAAATCATAAAGATCAGATCAGAAATAAATGAAAAAGCAATGAAGGAAACAATAGCAAATTCAATAAAACTAAAAGCAGGTTTTTTGAGAAGATAAAAAAATTGATAAAACATCAGCCAAACTCATCAAGAAAAATAGGGAGAAGACTCAAATCAATAGATTTAGAAATGAAAAAGAAGTAACAACTGACACTGCAGAAACACACAGAATCATGAGAGATTACTACAAGCAACTCTATGCCAATAAAATGGACAACCTGGAAGAAATGGACAAATTATGAGAAAAGCACAACCTTCCGAGATGGAACCAGGAAGAAATAGAAAATATGAACAGACCAATCACAAGCACTGAAATTGAAACTGTGATTAAAAATCTTCCAACAGGGCTTCCGTGGTGGCACAGTGGTTGAGAGTCCGCCTGCCGATGCAGGGGACGCGGGTTTGTGCCCTGGTGCAGGAGGATCCCACATGCCATGGAGCAGCTGGGCCCGTGAGCCATGGCTGCTGGACCTGCATGTCTGGAGCCCGTGCTCCGCAATGGGAGGGGCCACAACAGTGAGAGGCCCACGCATCGCCAAAAAAAAAATAAATAAATCTTCCAACAAACAAACGCCCAGGATCAGATGGCTTCACAGGTGAATTCTATCAAACATTCAGAGAAGAGCTAACACCTATCCTTCTGAAACTCTTCCAAAATATAGCAGAGGGAGGACCTCTCCCAAACTCATTCTACGAGGTCACCATCACCCCGATAACAAACCCAAAGATGTTACAAAGAAAGAAAACTGGGGGAACCTTGAAGATGGTGGAAGAGTAAGACGCAGAGATCACCTTCCTCCCCACAGATACACAAGAAATACATCTACACGTGGAACAACTCTTACAGAACATCTACTGAAGGCTGGCAGAAGACCTCAGGCCTCCCAAAAGGCAAGAAACTCCCCACGTACCTGGGTAGGGCAAAAGAAAAAACAGAGACAAAAGAATAGGGATGGCACCTGCACCAGTGGGAGGGAGCTGTGAAGGAGGAAAAGTTTCCACACACTAGGAAGCCCCTTCATGGGTGGAGACTGTGGGAGGTGGAGGGAGGAGCTTTGGAGCCACGGAGTAGTGCAGAGCAACAGGGGTGCAGAGGGAAAAGCGGAGAGATTCCCGCAGAGGATCGGTGCCGACCGGCACTCACCAGCCCAAAAGGCGTGTCTGCTCAGCCGCCAGGGCGGGCGGGGCTGCGAGCTGAAGCTCGGGTTTCGGTTTCGGTCAGAGCGCAGGGAGAGGACTGGGGTTGGCGGCTTGAACATAGCCTGAAGGGGTTAGTGCACCACGGCTAGCCGGGAGGGAGTCTGGGGCAAAGTCTGCACCTGCCGAAGAGGCAAGAGACTTTTTCTTCCCTCTTTGTTTCCTGGTGCGCGAGGAGAGGGGTTTAAGAGTGCTGCTTAAAGGAACTCCAAAGATGGGCGCGAGCCGCGGCTAAAAGCACGGACCCCAGGGACGGGCGGGAGACACTAAGGCTGCTGCTGCCGCCACCAAGGGGCCGGTGTGCAAGCACAGGTCACTATCCACACCCCTCTTCCGCGGAGCCTGTGCAGCCCGCCACTGCCAGGTTCCCGGGATCCAGGGACAACTTCCCTGGGAGAATGCACGGCGCGCCTCAGGTTGGTGCAACGTCACGCTGGCCTCTGGCCTCTGCCGCCGCAGGCCCACCCCGCACGCAGTGCCCCTCACTCTCCCCCACCCCCCACCCCCCACCCCCCGGCCTGAGTGCGCCAGAGCTCCCGAATCAGCGGCTCCTTTAATCCTGTCCTGTCTGAGCAAAAAACAAACGCCCTCCAGCGACCTACACACAGAGGCAGGGCCAAATCCAAAGCTGAGCCCATGTGAGCTGTGAGAACAAAGAAGAGAAAGGGAAATCTCTCCCAGCAGCCTCAGAAACAGCAGATTAAAGCTCCACAATCAACTTGATGTACCCTGCATCTGTGGAATACATGAATAGACAACAAATCATCCCAAATTGAGGAGGTAGACTTCGAGAGCAAGATCTATGATTTTTTCCCCTTTTCTTCTTTTTGTGAATGTGTATGTGTATGCTTCTGTGTGAGATCTTGTCTGTATAGTTTTGCTTCCACCATTTGCCCTACGGTTCTATCCGTCCATGTTTTTTTTTCAATTTTTTTTCTTAATAATTAATTATAATTTTAATAACTTTATTATACTTTTCTTTCTTTCTTTCTTTCTTTCTTTCTTTCTTTCTTTCTTTCTTTCCTTCTTTCTTTCTTTCTTTCCTTCCTTCCTTCCCTCCTTTAGACAACGAATCATCCCAAATTGAGGAGGTGGTCTCTGAGAGCAAGATTTATGATTTTTTCCCCTTTACCTCTTTTTGTGAGGGTGTATGTGTATGCTTCTGTGTAAGATTTTGTCTGTATAGCTTTGCTTCCAACATTTGTCCTAAGGTTCTATCCGTCCCTTTTTTTTTTTTCTAAATAAGTATTTTTTAATTCAATAACTATTATACTTTATTTTATTTTACTGTATCTTCTTTCTTTCTGTCTTTTTTCCTTCTTTCTCTCCTTCCTTCCTCCCTCCCTCCCTCCCTCCTTCCTTTCTTTCCTTCTTGCCTTCTTTCTTTCTTTGCTTCTTTCTCTTTCTTTCTTTCTTCCCTCCTTCCTTCCCTCCTTTCTTTCTTCATACTTCTACTAATTCTCTCTACTTTTTCTTCCTTTTATTCTGAGCAGTGTGGATGAAAGGCTCTTGGTGCTCCAGCCAGGAGTCAGGGCTCTGCCTCTGAGGTAGTAGAGCCAACTTCAGGACACTGGTCAACAAGAGACCTCCCAGCTCCACATAATATCAAATAGCAAAACTCTCCCAGAGACCTCCATCTTAACACCAGCACCCAGCTTCACTCAACGACCAGCAAGTTACAGTGCTGGACAACCTATGCCAAACAACTAGCAAAACAGGAACACAATCCCACCCATTAGCAGAGAGGCTGCCTAAAATCATAATAAGGCCACAGACTTCCCCAAACACACCACCAAACGTGAACCTGCCCACTAGAGAGACAAGATCCAGCCTCATCCACCACAACACAGGCACTAGCCCCCTCCACCAGGAAGCCTACACAACCCACTGAACCAACCTTAGCCACTGGAGACAGACATCAAAAACAGCGGGAACTATGAACCTGCAGCCTGCAAAAAGGAGACCCCAAACACAGTAAGATAAGCAAAATGAGAAGACAGAAAAACACACAGCAGATAAAAGAGCAAGATAAAAATGCACCAGACCTAACAAATGAAGAGGAAATAAGCAGTCTACCTGAAAAAGAATGCAGAATAATGATAGTAAAGATTATCCGAAATCTTGGAAATAGAATGGACAAAATGCAAGAAACAGTTAACAAGGACCTAGAAGAAATAAAGATGAAACAAGCAACAATGAACAACACAATAAATGAAATTAAAAGTACTCTAGATGGGATCAATAGCAGAATAACTGAGGCAGAAGAACGGATAAGTGACCTGGAAGATAAAATAGTGGAAATAACTACTGCAGAGCAGAATAAAGAAAAAAGAATGAAAAGAACTGAGGACAGTCTCAGAGACCTCTGGGACAACATTAAACGCACCAACATTTGAATTATAGGGGTTCCAGAAGAAGAAGAGAAAAAGAAAGGGACTGAGAAAATATTTGAAGAGATTATAGTTAAAAACTTCCCTAATATGGGAAAGGAAATAGTTAATCAAGTCCAGGAAGCACAGAGAGTCCCATACAGGATAAATCCAAGGGGAAATACGCCAAGACACATATTAATCAAACTGTCAAAAATTAAATACAAAGAAAGCATATTAAAAGCAGCAAGGGAAAAACAACAAATAACACACAAGGGAATCCCCATAAGGTTAACAGCTGATCTCTCAGCAGAAACCCTACAAGCCAGAAGGGAGTGGCAGGACATACTGAAAGTGATGAAGGAGAAAAATCTGCAACCAAGACTACTCTACCCAGCAAGGATCTCATTCAGATTTGATGGAGAAATTAAAACCTTTACAGATAAGCAAAAGCTGAGAGAGTTCAGCACCACCAAACCAGTTTTACAACAAATGCTACAGGAACTTCTCTAGACGGGAAACACAAGACAAGGAAAAGACCTATAAAAACGAACCCAAAACAATTTAGAAAATGGGGATAGGAACATACATATCGATAATTACCTTAAATGTAAATGGACTAAATGCTCCCACCAAAAGACACAGATTGGCTGAATGGATACAAAAACAAGACCCTTATACATGCTGTCTACAAGAGACCCACTTCAGACCTACAGACACATACAGACTGAAAGTAAGGGGATGGAAAACGATATTCCATGCAAATGGAAAGCAAAAGAAAGCTGGAGTAGCAATTCTCATATCAGACAAAATAGACTTTAAAATAAGGACTATTAGAAGAGACAAAGAAGGACACTACATAATGATCAAGGGATTGCTCCAAGAAGAAGATATAACAATTGTAAATATTTATGCACCCAACATAGGAGCACCTCAATACATAAGGCAAATACTAACAGCCACAAAAGGGGAAATCGACAGTAACACATTCATAGTAGGGGACTTTAACACCCCATTTTCACCAATGGACAGATCATCCAAAATGAAAATCAATAAGGAAACACAAGCTTTAAATGATACATTAAACAAGATGGCCTTAATTCATATTTATAGGACACTCCATCCAAAAACAACAGAATACATATTTTTCTCAAGTGCTCATGGAACATTCTCCAGGATAGATCATATCTTGGGTCACAAATCAAGCCTTGGTAAATTTAAGAAAATTGAAATTGTATCAAGTATCTTTTCTGATCTCAACGCCATGAGACTAGATATCAATTACAGGAAAAAATCTGTAAAAAATACACACACATGGAGGCTAAACAATACACTACATAATAATGAAGTGATCACTGAAGAAATCAAAGAGGAAATTTAAAAAATACCTAGAAACAAATGACAATGGAGACACAACGACCCAAAACCTATGGGATGAAGAAAAAGCAGTTCTAAGGGGGAAGTTTATAGCAATACAAGCCCACCTTAAGAAGCAGGAAACATCTCGAATAAACAACCTAACCTTGCACCTCAAGGAATTAGAGAAAGAAGAACAAAAAACCCAAAGCTAGCAGAAAGAAAGAAATCGTAAAAATCAGATCATAAATAAATGAAAAAGAAATGAAGGAAACAATAGCAAAGATCAATAAAACTAAAAGCTGGTTTTTTGAAAAGATAAACAAAATAGATAAACCACTAGCCAGACTCATCTAGAAAAAAAAGGGTGAGGACTCAAATCAATAGAATTAGAAATGAGAAAGGAGAAGTAACGACTGACACTGCAGAAATAAAAAAGATCATGAGAGATTACTACAAGCAACTCTATGCCAATAAAATGGACAACCTGGCAGAAATGGACAAATTCTTAGAAATGCACAACCTGACAAGACTGAATCAGGAAGAAATAGAAAATATGAACAGACCAATCACAATCACTGAAATTGAAACTGTGATTAAAAATCTTCCAACAAACAAAAGCCCAGGACCAGATGGCTTCACAGGCGAATTCTATCAAACATTTAGGGAAGAGTTAACACCTATCCTTCTCAAACTCTTCAAAAATATATCAGAGGGAGGAACACTCCCAAATTCCTTCTACGAGGCCACCATCACCTTGATACCAAAACCAGACAAGGATGTCACAAAGAAAGAAAACTACAGGCCAATATCACTGATGAACATAGATGCAAAAATCCTCAACAAAATACTAGCAAACGGAATCCAACAGCACATTAAAAGGATCATACACCATGATCAAGTGGGGTTTATTCCAGGAATGCAAGGATTCTTCAATATACGCAAATCTATCAATGTGATAAACCATATTAACAAATTGAAGGAGAAAAACCATATGATCATCTCAATAGATGCAGAGAAAGCTTTCGACAAAATTCAACACCCATTTATGATAAAAAAACCCTGCAGAAAGTAGGCATAGAGGGAACTTTCCTCAACATAATAAAGGCCATATATGACAAGCCCACAGCCAACATCATCCTCAATGGTGAAAAACTGAAAACATTTCCACTAAGATCAGGAACAAGACAAGGTTGCCCACTCTCACCACTCTTATTCAACATAGTTTTGGAAGTTTTAGCCACAGCAATCAGACAAGAAAAGGAAATAAAAGGAATCCAAATCAGAAAAGAAGAAGTAAAGCTGTCACTGTTTGCAGATGACATGATACTATACATAGAGAATCCTGAAGATGCTACCAGAAAACTACTAGAGCTAATCAATGAATTTGGTAAAGTAGCAGGATACAAAATTAATGCACAGAAATCTGTGGCATTGCTATATACTAATGATGAAAAATCTGAAATTGAAATTAAGAAAACACTCCCATTTACCATTGCAACAAAAAGAATAAAATATCTAGGAATAAACCTACCTAAGGAGACAAAAGACCTCTATGCAGAAAATTATAAGAGACTGATGAAAGAAATTAAAGATGATACAAATAGATGGAGAGATATACCATGTTCTTGTATGAGAAGAATCAACATTGTGAAAATGACTCTACTACCCAAAGCAATCTAGAGATTCAATGCATCCCCTATCAAACTACCACTGGCATTTTTCACAGAGCTAGAACAAAAAATTTCACAATTTTTATGGAAATACAAAAGACCCCGAATAGCCAAAGCAATCTTGAGAACGAAAAAAGGAGCTGGAGGAATCAGGCTCCCTGACTTCAGACTATACTACAAAGCTACAGTAATCAAGACAGTATGGTACTGGCACAAAAACAGAAAGATAGATCAATGCAACAGGATAGAAAGCCCAGAGATAAACCCATGCACATATGGACACCTTATCTTTGATAAAGGTGGCAGGAATGTACAGTGGAGAAAGGACAGCCTCTTCAATAAGTGGTGCTGGGAAAACTGGACAGATACATGTAAAAGTATGAGATTAGGTCACTCCCTAACACCATACACAAAAATAAGCTCAAAATGGATTAAAGACCTAAATGTAAGGCCAGAAACTATCAAACTCTTAGAGGAAAACATAGGCAGAACACTCTATGACATAAATCACAGCAAGAACCTTTCTGGCCCACCTCCTAGAGTAATGGAAATAAAAACAAAAATAAACAAATGGGACCTAGTGAAACTTCAAAGCTTTTGCACAGCAAAGGAAACCGTAAACAAGACCAAAAGACAACCCTCAGAATGGGAGAACATATTTGCAAATGATGCAACTGACAAAGGATTAATCTCCAAAATTTACAAGCAGCTCATGCAGCTCAATAACAAAAAAACAAAAAACGCAATCCAAAAATGGGCAGAAGACCTAAATAGACATTTCTCCAAAGAAGATATACAGACTGCCAACAAACACATGAAAGAATACTCAACATCATTAATCATTAGAGAAATGCAAAGCAAAACTACAATGAGATATCATCTCACACCAGTCAGAATGGCCATCATCAAAAAACCTAGAAACAATAAATGCTGGAGAGGGTGTGGCGAAAAGGGAACACTCTTGCACTGCTGGTGGGAATGTGAATTGGTTCAGCCACTATGGAGAACAGTATGGAGGCTCCTTAAAAAACTACAAATAGAACTACCATATGACCCAGCAATCCCACTACTGGGCATATACCCTGAGAAAACCAAAATTCAAAAAGAGTCATGTACCAAACGTAGTAAGGTAGATAGCTGGGGGGAAGCAGCCGCAAGGCACAGGGATATTAGCTCGGTGCTTTGTGACGGCCTAGAGGGGTGGGATGGGGAGAGTGGGAGGGAGGGAGACGCAAGGGGGAAGACATATGGGAACGTATGTGTATGTATAGCTGATTCACTTTGTTGTAGGGCAGAAACTGACACACCATTGTAAAGCCATTGTACCCCAATAAAGATGTTTAAAAAAAAAAAAAAAAAGAGTCATGTACCAAAATGTTCGTTGCAGCTCTATTTACAATAACCCACAGATTGGAAACAACCTAAGTGCCCATCATTGGATGAATGGATAAAGATGTGGCACATATATACAATGGAATATTACTCAGCCATAAAAAGAAACGAAATTGAGCTATTTGTAATGAAGTGGATAGACCTAGAATCTGTCATACAGAGTGAAGTAAGTCAGAAAGAAAAAGACAAATACCATATGCTAACACATATATATGGAATTTAAGAAGAAAAAAAATGTCATGAAGAACCTAGGGGTAAGACAGGAATAAAGACACAGACCTACTGGAGAACGGAATTGAGGATATGGGGAGGGGGAAGGGTGAGCTGTGACAGGGCGAGAGAGAGTCATGGACATAGACACACTAACAAATGTAGTAAGGTAGATAGCTAGTGGGAAGCAGCTGCATGGCACAGGGATATCGGCTCAGTGCTTTGTGACTGCCTGGAGGGGTGGGATAGGGAGGGTGGGAGGGAGGGAGACACAAGAGGGAAGACATATGGGAACATATGTATATGTATATGTATAACTGATTCACTTTGTTATAAAGCAGAAACTAACACACCATTGTAAAGCAATTATACCCCAATAAAGATGTTAAAAAAAAAAAAGAAAGAAAAAAAACTACAGGCCAATATCACTGATTAGCATAGATGCAAAAATTCTCAACGAAATACTAGCAAACAGAATCTAACAGCACATTAAAAGGATCATACACCATGATCAACTGGAGTTCATCCCAGGAATGCAAGGATTCTTCAATATACACAAAGCAAACAACGTGATAAACCATATTAACAAACTGAAGAATAAAAACCATATGACCATCTCAACAGATGAAGAAAAAGCTTTTGACAAAATTCAACACCCATTTATGATAAAAAAAAAAAAAACCCTCCAAAAAGTAGGCATAGAGGGAACTTACCTCAACATAATAAAGGCCATATATGACAAACCCACAGCCAACATCATCCTCAGTGGTGAAAAACTGAAACCATTTCCACTAAGATCAGAAATAGACAAGGTTGCCCACTCTCACCACTATTATTCAACATTGTTTTGGAGGTTTTAGCCATGGCAATCAGACAAGAAAAAAAATAAAAGGAATCCAAATCAGAAAAGAAGAAGTAAAGCTGTAACTGTTTGCAGATTACATGATACTATACATAGAGAATCCGAAAGATGCTACCAGAAAACTACTAGAGCTAATCAATAAATTTGGTAAAGTTGCAGGATACAATATTAATGCACAGAAATCTCTTGCATTCCTATACACTAATAATGAAAAATCTGGAAGTGAAATTAAGGAGACCCTGCCATTTACCCCTGCAATAAAAACAATAAAATACCTAGGAATAATCCTACCTAAGGATGCAAAAACCTGTATGAAGACATATAAGACACTGATGAAAGAAATTAAAGATTATACAAATAGATGGAGAGATATACCATGTTCTTCGAGTGGAAGAATCAATAGTGTGAAAATGACTATACTACCCAAAGCAATCTACAGATTCAGGGCAATCCCTACCAAAGTAACAATGCATTTTTCACAGAACTAGAACAAAAAAATTCACAATATGTATAGAAACACAAGACTCCAAAGAGCCAAAGCAATCTTGAGAAAGAAAAACGGAGCTGGAGGAATCAGGCTCCCTGATTTCAGACTATACTACAAAGCTACAGTAATCACGACAGTATGGTACTGGAACAAAAACAGAAATATAGATCAATGGAACAGGATAGAAAGCCCAGAGATAAACCCACACACATGTCTGTCACCTTATTTTTGATAAAGGAGGCAAGAATATACAGTGGAAAAAAGACAGCCTCTTCAATAAGTGGTGCTGGGAAAACTGCACAGCTACATGTCAGAGAATGAAATTAAAACACTCTCTAACATCATACACAAAAATAAATTCAAAATGGATTAAAGACCTAAATGTAAGGCCAGACACTATCAAACTCTTAGAGGAAAACATAGGCAGAACACTCTATGACATAAATCACAGCAAGATCCTTTTTGACCCACCTCCTAGAGAAATGGAAATAAAAACAGAAATTAAAAAATGGGACCTAACGAAACTTGAAAGCTTTTGCACAGCAAAGGAAACCATAAACAAGACCAAAAGACAACCCTCAGAATGGGAGAAAATATTTGTAAATGAAGCAACTGACACAGGATTAATCTCCATAATTTACAAGCAGCTCATGCAGCTCAATATCAAAAAAAAACAAACAACCCAATCCAAAAATGGGCAGAAGACCTAAATAGAAATTTCTCCAAAGATGATATACAGATTGCTAACAAACACATGAAAGAATACTCAGCATCACTAATCATTAGAGAAATGCAAATCAAAACTACCATGAGGTATCATCTCACACCAGTCAGAATGGCTATCATCAAAATATCTACAAACAATAAGTGCTGGAGAGGGTGTGGAGAAAAGGGAACCCTCTTGCACTGTTGATGGGAATGTAAATTGATACAGCCACTATGGAGAACAGTATGGAGGTTCCTTAAAAAACTAAAAATAGAACTACCATATGACCCAGCAATCCCACTCCTGGGCATATATCCTGAGAAAACCATAACTCAAAAAGAGTTATGTACCACAGTGTTCAGTGCAGCACTATTTCCAATAGTCAGGACATGGAAGCAACCTAAGTGTTCATCGACAGATGAATGGATAAAGAAAATGTGGCACATATATACAATGGAACATTACTCAGCCATACAAAGGAACAAAATTGAGTTATTTGTAGTGAGTTGGATGGACCTAGAGTCTGTCATACAGAGTGAAGTAAGTCAGAAAGGGAAAAGCAAATACCGTATGTGAACACATATATATGGAACCTAAAAAAAAAAGAAAAGAAAGGTTCTGAAGAACCTAAGGGTAAGACAGGAATAAACACACAGATGTAGAGAATGGACTTGAGGACACAGGGAGGGGGAAGAGTAAGCTGGGATGAAGTGAGAGAATGGCACGGACTAATATATACTGCCAAATGTAAAATAGATAGCTAGTAGGAAGCAGCCGCATAGCATAGGGAGATCACCTAGGTGCTTTGTGACCACCTAGAGGGGTGGGATAGGGAGGGTGGGAGGGAGGTGCAAGAGGGAGGAGATATGGGGATATATTTATAGGTATAGCTGATTCACTTTGTTATAAAGCAGAAACTAACACACCATTGTAAAGCAATTATACTCCAAAAAAGATGTTTTAAAAAAAAAAGATTCAATGCAGTTCTAATCAATACCCAAACAGAGGTTTTCAAGGAAGTTCATCTGCCAATTAAAAAGTGTGTATGGAAGAGCCAAGGACCATGAATAGTCAGTCATGAAAAACAACAAGGTAAGGGAAACTGCCCTACTAGGAAACATGTATGTATTAAATCCATAGTAATTAATAGAGTTTAGGCACAGAGATAGACATATAGACCGAATGAGCAGTTAGAGAGCCCAAATCAGACCACAATATAAATGATAATTTGATTTATGAGAGAGGTGGCACTGCATATCAAAGAGGAAATAATTAACTGTAGTTATCCATAATGGAAAACAAAATAAAATGAGATCAATACTTTTGCTATAGACAAAAAATCAATTCAAAGATGAATAAAAACTTAAAAGTAAAAAGTAAGATGTTAAAGGTTTTGGATATGCCATCTAAATGACCTTAAAGTTAGATAGGATTTTTTTAATATAAAAATCATAAAGTTAAAAATTAATAAGTTTGCATCTGTTAAAACAAAGAATTTCTTTTCATCAGTTGGTACCATAAGGAGAATAAAAGTATAATCCACAAACTGGAAAGAGATATTTGTATCATATATAACACAGAAAAACGTCAGTATCCAGAATACATAAAGAATCCTTACTCATGACTAAAGAGTAAAAATGTTAAAGTGAACAAAAGAAATCATATAAGTTAGACTATGCTGGAACAACAAATAAATCTAAAAATCTCAGGGGATTAAACCCTGCAAAGACTTATTTCCTGCTCACAGATTGTCTGCTGAAGGCCAAGTGACTCTCCAGGGCTGCTGTCCTTTATGCAGTGATTCAGTCATGCAAACGGTTTCCATCCTGCAGGTCCACCATCTCCATATGCACCCCTGTGATCACTGTCTCAGGAGAAGACAGCTCAAGAGTCATGCACCAGCTCGCAAACGCTCTGATTCTTCTCATGGCCCATTGGCCAGAACTACTCATACAACCCTCCCAAGAGGAAGGAGGACGGGAAACTGGGGGGACTACATAGGGAATAGTGAGCAGAAATTCCTCTGGGATAGGCATAAAGAGATATTTCATAGAAGGGGGGACACAGCCAAAGAAACATATGAGGAAATGCTCCAATGTAACCAGGGAAGCCCATACTAGAATCCCTACCAGATACCATTTTACCTACATACACATTGGCAAAAATTCAAAAGTCTGACTACACCAAATGTTGTTGACAAGAGTGGGGAGCAACAAACCAACAAATCTCCTTTTGCTGGTGGAAGAGCAAATTGGAACAGCCATTTTGGGAGACAATTTGGACTCCTCTTGAAAAGTTGAACATGCACAAAAACCATAACCCAGCAGTCCTATTTCCAAGTGGTCTTTAAAACTATTTGCTCATTATAAAACCAGAGCTGTAAGCCATAGAGGCCCTGTCACAAACTGTGTGTGTATGTAAAATACGAGGTCACAACAGACAAAAACACTTCTGAAATTAAAATGTTGGTCCCTTAAAAAAATTAAAATTTTTAAAAATAAAATAAACTAAAACTATTTGCTCTTCTAAGGTCAAAAGAATTTTTTTTTGATCGTGTGCCTTCTTGCACAGTTTTAAGTTATCTAAAAAGTTTTCTCACCAATTTAAACAGTCCCAGAAGCTGTAGTTTCTGGCATATTAGAAATATTGAAATTTTTACATCCCTAGTAAATGTATCCAAAGATATCTAAAAACCATATTAACTTGATAAATCATCATAATTGCCATCTTCCATTTAAAATACATGTACAAATTCTTCTTCAAAGTCAGAAATTTTACATTGCTCCCAATGTAATGCCTTATATGTTTGAAAGTATTTTATTGATCTCTCTACTATACTTCTCTGCAATAAGAATATACCTTTAATAGATTAAAATGTATTTATTTTCTTAATGTTTGGCCCCTGGAATGCTTATGGCACCATGGATCATGTAGCACCAAGAGACACAAACAAATCAAGGTGCCATCAACAGGCAGCTCTACAAATATATTGAGGTTACTCACGTAATAGATTACTGTACAACACTGAAATATTGGTAAGCTGCTGCTACACATATCAACATGGATGAATTTTCGATACATAATTTTAGTGGAAAAATCAAATCACATAAAAAACATGTAAAACAGACAAGATGAGACCGCTTACAAAAAAAAAAAAAAGCTAAACAATATATTATTGATAAACTTCTTTGTAATAGAACTCTAACAGAAAGGCAAAGGAATGATAAAACAAAATCAGAACAGCGATTGCATTCCTTCCAATGAGGAGGGGGAAGGGTGGATTTAGAATAGGTGAAATGGCATTTACAATGTCCCACTCCCGACACTGGATGTTTATTTTACTGTTTTATTTTTTATGCACAGAATATTTTTAAATGTTTTTCAAGAGGAGATTAGTGGCTACAAGGGTACTTGACCGACCCGCTGTAGCGAGTCCTCATTATGACCCAGGTGATGTGCCTGGGGAATGTCCAGGAAGCCTGTCCTTTCTGCCTGAGCCCTCTATGTTGGGGTGCTGTCAGATCAGCTCTCTGCTAGAAAGCTCTCACATCTGCAGCTTAGGATTTATCTGGTAGGACTGAATGTTTTTCTCTAAGACTTCATCTCCAGCTTTGATTAATATCTCATTGGCTCTTTTAAGCCTTTGCTTGTCCACGCAGGAAATCTCCAGCATAGAGTATCATTTTCTTTTACACAAACAGAGTCATTCATTCACTCATTCATTCATCAAATGTTTATTAACCTCCTACTCCGTGTCAGATCCTGTGAAGACCACAAAGCAGTCTTTGTTCTCTTGAAGCCTAAGGGAATTTTAATATAAGAAGTCAGGATTATTCAAAAGAAAGAACAGAAGAAGGGAGGAAAAGAGGGGAGGAGGAGAGGGAAAGAAGAAAGCTTTCTAAGAAAAGGAGAGGAACAGATATGAATAGCATGGATTTTACTTCTTTCTTGACAAAGCACATCCCCTTTGATACACTTGCTTCCATGTAGTCCCTCAGCTTTGCTGAGGTGTCAGCATTTTAGGACATTCCTGCTCTTCAGACCATGTGAGAAAGGAAGCAAGAACCTGCCACTTGACTCCGGTGTGTTTCTGTATGAGCACCTCTCCCGTTTCTTGGGTTATGGGTTATTTTCAATGGTCTACTCTATTTCAAGTCTACTTCTTTAACCTGTCTTGAGCCACAGACTCCTGAGAAAGCCTCTTCTCAGAATAATGTTTCTAAAATGCATAAAATAAAAATATACAGAGTTGCAAAGAAACCAGTTACACTGAAATGCAGTTCTATTTCTGGACCTCCCTGAGAGGAGAGGCTGGGATAATAAAATGGGGGAAACGAGACCAGTCCTACTCCACCAAAGGTAACCAGAGACAGTATTGTGACAACTGAAGACAAATGTATTTGCCTTGCCCGACAGAGGAATAAACTAACTCAAGAAAACTTGATTTAAAAGTGAAGTGGCTGATTGTCTATTTCCTAATAAAACACTGTAATCAAAAATACTTAGTGTTGTACTTCAACAGTGCTTCATTTATCAAATGTTTCCAGAACATCCAATCCATTTCTTAATTTCTGTTTACTCGTTCATCATCTCCCCCCCCCAACCCCTGCTTTATTCCAATCTTTGATCTAAGTCTTAGATGTTGACAAAGGATTTGGCTTATTCTGACTCACTGCACAGGAGTCTATCACCTCCCTATTAAAGAAGCAGATAGCACTAACGGGGATCTAACATAAGTATTCTCTACGTGAACTGTGACCATGACATCAGGAGCCTTATAGATTGCTTGGTTGCACACCTCATCATTCGTGGTAATTCATCCACTGGGCTTGATTTGGGGGGCAATGCTTTTTGACATGCCAAATCCAACACCCATCACAACTCAGCATCTTTACAGAAAATATTCAACAGACATCTATATGCATCCACGCCATGCAATGTGGTTCCTGCCCCATATCTTCATTTGAGAAACTCCCCAAGCACCCATTTAATAAAAGCCAAGGACTTAAATATCACCAGACCCAGGAGACAGAAATACTTTGCTATTTTTCTCTTCTTAGTAATTGCCTTTTTTCTCAAAGAACTCAATCAGCTATATCTGCCATATAATATAGTTTCAGAAAAAAAACTATTGTATTTCTTGCATTATGATGTCCTTTCTGATCATTGATATCAGTTTACGTAAACATTAAAATGCATTATCCTTACCCTTCCAAATAGGACTCAATAATAGTCACCCTCTCTCGCTTTGTCTCTCTCTCTCTCTCCTTCGCACATACACACACACATACCCCTTTACCCAGCATCTTCTCCCCCTTTACATCTAGAGTAGAGGGAGAGGAATAAAAAATTAAAAAATATTAGATATTGCCTTTTGACGTGACTGCTAACACAATAAAGCCGCGTCGTAAACTGAATCATCAGAGTCTGCTGTTCTTATTGCCCTCCTTGCTGGTATTGCTTCATGGATATTAGAACCCTTAGGGATATTGGAATATGAATAAAGATTTTTTTTTAAAATCAGCTGGGGTTTTTTTCCTCTTCGTTCTGTTTCTAAAAATAATGCAGTTTGCAAAAAACAGAAGGTTTGGTTTATAACACAAACAAAATTGTTACATTCTGAATGGGTTGTAAGTACCTGATTCTTTGCCTTTTTACTCATCCCTGCAAAAAAAAAAAAAAAAAAATCTGCAAATCCATTTGCTAACCAGCTGTACCTCTGTGCGAAATAGATAACAACCTGGAAGAGCCAGGGTTTGCTGTGAATCGGTGCTGATAGGCCTGAATCTCATAGCTTTTTTAAAATGCTAATGACAAGAAACATTTCCGAAGCCAAAACGCTCTTGTAGATCTGTCTTCCTCTATTATGACTGATATTTGCTTGTAAGTACATAGAACACTTGTTCCCTGTCCCTTATCTGCGGTGCTGCAGCATGCTGACCTACATACCATTCAGCACAATATGACACACAAACATCTTCTATATAATTTTTCATTTTCGACTTAAAAACAGTAGAGGCAAAATAGGATTGCTGCAAATCTAACAAAGAGATGGCATTATTTCCAAATAAAAATGTGCATTTTTCCAAAGAATTTATTTGTCTAGCAGCATGAAGTTCATACATAGCAATGCTGGGGAAAGGGTGCTAAATTGTGATTAGGAAGGAAGGACTTAGGAAGGGAAACGAAACCCATCTTTTCTACTCCCCGAGCATAATTAAGCTAACTTCTTTCTCACCACAATTAAAAGTTCAGCTTTTCTGAACCGTGTTTTTGCAGTGTCACGAAATGCGGCGGATAGAATAATCCTGAAATACATATAGTAATAACAAAGGGAAAAGGGTAGAAAGTGACAGGGGGAGTTGTGGGAAGGGAAGAAAGCATCTATTCTCACACCTGCCATTGTCAGAACACTCCAAACAGAGTTCTTTAGCTTTTCAATTTCTTGCCGCCGTGGCTGCCATGTTGGAGGTCCTCCCTCCCCTTGAAATGATACTTGGGTTTCCAGCAAAACTGTTCATAGCTGCAGCTGAAACCTTAAGCTGGTTGGTTATCTGATGACTCAGCCTCTCTAATGCTCTGCAAGACCATTGTAATTGCAAATACAGGTGTGCCACGGAAAAAGGAGAACAGTATTTCTAGGACAGTGGCACAAAAGAAGCCCGTAAAGGCGTCAACAAGGTCAAAGGGCAAAAAGGGTGAAAACCCCTCATTAACTGGGAACACAGCCGGAAATCTCCACTCACACCGCCTTCCCTTCGCCAAGAAGAGTGCACCTAGGTTTAATTTTTAATGATAAGCTGTCTTGGTTTTCCAAGTTTGATGCATCTAAAACAATTGGAAAATCCCCAAGTATGATAAAAACAGCTTGGGTTGTGGCCAAAATGACCTCTTTCCTTGCACTCTAAGTGATTTGTTTCCTAATTATTCTGAGGGGACCCGAGTAAGAGGGCTGCAACAAGTACTTTTGCCACTGGTTGGATGTTGACAATAGGGTCTAAGTGCAATTCACCTTTCTGAATCATTATTTCATGGTTCTCTAAAAGTAGAGCAACCTTTTGCAAAGGGTTAGCAGTTATTTGAATTTGACCAGCTAGAAACCTCTTTTCCAAAAACACAAATCAAAGATGACATACATTTTTCACACAGTTTTGCAGTTATTCCGCTTCACTTTGCACCAGGCAAATTTATCCATCAGTTGCCAGACCCCTGCTTATTTATGAGCACTGTTAACCCAGCATTTTACAATTTCTGTGTGATACGGGGAGCAGAGCATTCTGGGTGAGAGTCTGGAGACTCAGAGTTTTCATCCTGGCTCTGCCACAAAGTAGCTGTGTGACTTTGAGCAAGTTGCTTGACCTCTCTGAACCTGTTTATCTGGAGTTTGGCCTAGCTAAATGATAAGAGCTCTTCTGGCTGTAAAATTTGACAACTGGCTCCCTGTATACCCTTTTCATTTGGGACCACTTATCTCACCACTGTTGGCTCGTGTTAACTGCTAAATACCATAGAACAATTTTCTAAGTGCTTATTTCAGATGATACTGAAAGCTCTCGGAAAACCTTGTCTTTCGGCATCACCATAGATATGCTTATGTGATAACCAGCTCCCACTTTACTATACATTGCTAATGGCAACATTATACTGCCACACGAGCTCCATAGGTCTAACTTATTAATGGTCTATGTTAATGCAATTTCCAGAAAGTATGTTGTTATTAAATTTTCTGGAATTTCAACACAGCAAAACAACATATAACTGCTTGATAAATTACTCTGAATAGATTTAGTAATTTGTGTAAGGGAGGCTCTCATTTATGTAAGACGCCTAAATCCTTTTAATTTCTAATTTTCTTATATTTATGTCATTCAGAAATACACTGCTGGTCCAGGAGGAATCTTTCCAAAACCCAAGTGAACTATTAATTTTGTTTGGGTTAAAGCATAACATGTTAACAGTGTACAGTATCCACAATTTGCCAGTTACCCTTCACAATTCCTTCCAAATACGGTTTACGGATTTTTTCCCACATGACTGAGATTTTGTATAGCATCTCTGTTTTTCATCTTAAATTCAAGGCAAAAGATAGATGGATTTATTAAACAAGAGTTCCTAGCAAACATCAAATTCACATAAAAATTTTCACGGATTAAGCAATTTGCCTTTTATAGTGCTTTCAATGATTTGGATGAAAATACAGTCCAAAATTCTTGGTCCCCTTCCTTAAGCTTCTATTTATAAAATACCTCCAAAGATTCTACTTCCTCATTGTCATTGCTATTTTTAAAAAATCACTGTGTTGTTGAATTATGTCTGAACTATGCTAGGCACTATAGGTAGAACCATTTATACAGTTATAACCGCTGCCCAGAAAAGACAGGGAGATGACAGTAAAGATGGATTCACCCACACAGAACATGCAGATTAGGAACTATACGCATCGAAGAGAATTCATACAAGAAATGTAAAAAGTGTTGAATGTTAAATGCTGTGCTCTGGTAACATCTATGCCTTAGGCTTCAGCAGAAAGTTAATTATACACACACACACACACACACACACACACTCGAATGCACATCAAACATAGCAATATAGGTCAATGACTTAAAAATGACTCAAACACAGATGGATATTTCTGCTAGGGGATAATTTCTTACAGAATTTTGGAAGTCCAGAAAGAAGTTGGAAAGCAAATGAGGCAGCTGATTTTTACTTTGGTTTAACCAAATTCATTTATTTGTTTATTAAGTTATTGGGTTCTTACTATGTGCCAAACAGCATGTTTTGCTAAGTTCAATATAATTCGTGAGAGAAGTAAAAAGCTCAAGAAAGAAATCAGTTCGATCCTTAAAGCACTTTCATTGCAACATTTGCAAACCAAGTGAAATGGATAAGCTATTATTTTGTTAATGAAATATTTTAAATCTGATTTTTAAAATCAAAGAACAATTATAGAGGTACTACCTTAACTCTCTTTTTAATGTTACTACTTGAAATATTTCAAATTTTATCCCATGTGTCCTTTTGTAGTAAACAGAATATATGATCCATGGCATTTAACTTTGAAGATACAACTGATCTGGTAACTCAGATGATCCAAATCACTGTCAGGCTTAATCTTCAGCTGGGTGTCTGCTTCTGAGCAGAACTGGCCATTAGATTTAGTGGAAAGGTAACTAAGAAGTGTTGTGTTCCCAGCAAGGTGTGGCCAAATAAATGCTGAGGACGTGACCATTAAAGTTGCATTTCAGCATTATTTCAATTTGGTGACCTTGGGTCTGGAGATAGCACAGTAGATGACATCAGGAACCCTTCCCCACCCTTCCCACAGATATACTGAGAAAGCTGTAACTAGAGTGATCATACAACCCATTTGCCCAGGACATCCCACTTTACTCCTGTTATCCCAGCATAATTATTAATAGCTTGCACTCCCTCTTTCAAAAAGGCCCTGGCTAGGGATGATTAATTACTCAGGTCCTCTAATCATAATACAATCTTTGATACACACTCCAAACCCTGATCCATTAGAACAAATTCCAGTCCAGCCCCAGCACTAGAAATGTGGCAGTCTGCAAAGTTACAGACACTTGCTGGAATTTCCCCATGCAATGGACACGTTCTTTAAAGAAACTGACTGAACAAGTCTGATTCATGGGCCTGACCTATAGACACATGTCCTGTTGAACCATAACTTTCCTCTACTCACATCCCCCGAATTCACTAAGAATTCCTGGGATGAACTGAGCTCAAAGCCTGACTCTGTTACAGACTTCTTAGAAATAGAGGATGCATCTTATTCACCTTGGTGTCTCTCAATGCCTTTACCACTCAGCCTTATTTGTAAGAACCACTCCATAAACTTTTGTTGAAATGCGTGGGACATCCAGTCAAAACACCTGGATGGTTGGCCTCATTCTTTACTTTCCAGCTATTTATCATCATGTAGATCCAAAGAAATCCAGAAAACAGACAAATGCCAGCCCTGAGAATGTCTGCGGGGAGAAGTGCCCAGGTGCACATGGATGGAAATAACGTCTACACTTAAACCTTTGCTTCCCTCCCAGTAACTTCTCAATCTATCTTCATGTTCTTTTCTAAGGCAACTAATTAGCCACTTTCTACAAACCAGATATTCTAGAGGTAGGAGCCAGGTCTTCCCCAACAAACCCAGCAACAAAACAGTTGTTTCCACCCAGAGCTCCTGGACAAATAAAGTCAGAGTTCAAGACAGAATCTTGCTAAAGAAATATCAATACTCGCTTTTCCCTTGTGCAGCATCCCCAGAAGTCTTGACTGCATAGAGGGACCAGCCATAGTGATGGCAGAATAAGGAGGAGATAGTGGGAGATTTTAAATGAATTTTTTGCTCATTCTGACTTTAGAAAAACAGTTGAAGTCTGTCCACAAGTTATTAGTAAGAATTGCAGTATTTGAATCAACCCTTATAGATTGTGCTGAAGCATTTTGCCCCCAGTTTTCACATTCCCAAATTATTTTATTTATTTATTTTTGGCTGCCTTGGGTCTTCGTTGCTGTGCATGGGCTTTCTCTAGTTGCAGCGAGCGGGGGCTACTCTTCGCTGCGGTGTGCGGGCTTCTCACTGCGGTGGCTTCTCTTGCTGCAGAGCACGGGATCTAGGTGCGCGGGCTTCAGGAGTTGTGGCCGGCGGGCTCTGGAGTGCAGGCTCAGTAGTTGTGGTGCACAGGTTTAGTTGCTCCGTGGCATGTGGGATCTTCCCAGGCCAGGGCTCGAACCCGTGTCCCCTGAGTTGGCAGGCGGATTCTTAACCACTGGGCCACCAGGGAAGCCCCCCACATTCCCAAATTTTAATTCATGATTTTTGAAATCACATCTTTAGCACACTTGTGATTTTTTTTTTTCAGATCACCCAAGCAGACTAAATAAATGAGGTGACTGCGCCTAATGGCTTTTATGAACCTACCATATTGGGATGGAGTCAAAACTGTCATGTAATTTGGCGTCATCTGGTTAGAAAAAGAGTTTCTACAACATCCATCCATGTCTGAAGAACAACAAGAAAGCAAAGTGAATTTCAAGCTGGAAAGAAGGGATACCAAGCATTGGGCCATGGATACCAGACTCCACATCCACACAACGTGCTCTTTCGGAAGGTTTGAGGCTGGGAGCTTTCTCCTTTCACTGGCCGACATAAAAGTGGTTTCAGTGAGAAGTAGGGAACAAAGAAAGACTTTCATTTACAAAAGCAAGTTAAATGGCACAGCGTGATAGGAGCTTTTATTTATGCCGCACCTGGCATTCTTTTTAATAATAATGCGGCAGAACAGAATTGGCTTCGCCAACGCTAACCAGGAAAGAGTGTGTCTCTGCATCCATCGCATAATCCCTTGTCATGCACGTTTGAACCCCAGGCTCCTGTCAGCAGTATCGGTCCTGACTGGAGGAGTCCAGCCGAGAGGAGGTGGGCTGGCGTTCTTGGTGAGGGCTGGTCTGCCTCTCGGCTTCACCAGGTAGAGGATTGTCACCAGGAGCTCTGGTCTGAGCCCGCTACAGTTTGTGCCAGCTCCCAACTGCCGTTGGCAAAGCTCAGTGCTTCCCTGTCTCCAGCTAAAATGGTCTTTGAAACAGCCTTGCAAACAGAAGATGAACGAAGCTCATCTTTGAGCTTGAGAAAATCTTTTCATTCCTCCTGGCCAATTGAGGAAACCTTTCCATTCCTCCTGGCCAAGGCAAGATTTTGGACTTTATAATTGTAAAATCTCTAACTTCATCTAAAAGCATTATCTTTCCTTTTTTTTTTTTAACCAAAGAAAATATGAATCAGCTATGTGGTTATGTCTTGCTCTGCTAAGGAGAGCAAATTCAGTCGTTGAGTTAGCCTGGTTCAAGCCTAGAGGGAAACACACAGCACTAGGATGGTGCTTCTTTGAACGTGCCACTTCATCTTTTCGTCCATCAAACTCTCCCATCGGTACAAAAAGAATCTTGGCCCAGATCATCTCAAATTTCCATTCCGACTGTAACACGAGTCCATGGTGCTCTAAGAGGAGCTTCACATTACTATCACGCCCATTTTAGTTACTTGTGAACATTTTATTTCGACACATTTAAATGCTGATCATTAAGGAAAAGAAAGTTTTGAGCTACGAAAACTTCAGATCCTGACCATCAGCCCCAGTAAATTTGCAGATCGAATATTATCTTCTGCTTTGGTCAAACAGATGCAGATAGAGAGCTAACCAGTTATTCAGACAGAGTCTGACAAACACATCCGGTGGCAAGTTATGTGCCTAATCTGCTCTTAAAGGAGATGCTGCATTTAATTCACACGTAGAACCCAAACCAGGGGTTGGGATTAACCTCGAGGCAACTTCAGATTACAAAAAAAAAATAGTAATAATCTTTTGGAACGTATGAAATCTTAAGTTAGAATCACTTCTGGTTAAATATGCCATTACCCCCCAAAGAATCCAGAATTTAGCCAGACCTCTGGAGACTCCAAATATTCAAACCACCGCATTTTTCCTTGTGATTTTCAAACTTTGAAAATCCAGTGTCATCTCCCATGTGCACACGCCTGTAACTTAGAAAATTCCAATTACAAATTTGCTCCTCTGCCCTAAAATCCCTGCCCACCCTCCATCTCATCGTGGAATGCTTGCAGATTTGCTTGGCTTTCTGATGGGAGCAACCCCGACCATGTCAGCCAGAAACAAATCTGACTTTAACACATGCCCCTGAACTGCCAGAGCGCCTATAAAAGCTCGTTGCAGACGGCAGTGAAGGAAACAGTGCCCAGTTCCAAAAATCCTTCTCTGCCCTCAAAGGGGCAGCTTGCAGAAGCGCTCACGTCCACTCTGGGGTCGTGCCTTCACTGGCTCCCTCAACTGTAAGTAGACATTCCCTCCCACTGCAGTTCAGGCATTTCCTGGGCAGGTAGGCCACCATCTGAGCTTGTCCAAGCGTTTCAACGTCACTGGAGCTGTGAGCTCCGTTCCGAGTTTCCCTGCACCACACACTTAGTTGAAGCGAGGAGGGGGTGAGACAGAAAAGATGTACACAGATGTACAGAGTTGGCGTTTATGTCCTGTAGGGATACCCTTGAAACTTGTTAAAAAAGGTCCATCAAGACATCTGGTCAGTTGCCCTAACCCATATTGGGGTTTTTAGGCTACTGTTATGCCCCAATATGCTTTGAACATTGCCAATCTGCTTTCTCCGCAGAAGCAGCAGTGCGTCCCCTTTGATTTCTCAGCTCGTCCCCAGCCCTGGTGTTTATAGCGTCACGTACCGAGCACAATGAAAGAGCACATACTGTAGCGCGTGTGTCTGGGTAATGAAACGGGTCAGACAAACCTTGTGCAATCAGGAACAGGGGCTGATTGGCTTAGGCCGGGTCCATCTTGCAGACTGCAAAAGAGTCAGCTGTCGCCAGGGCCATGCGGCAGATGGACAGTTTGCATCCGATTTCCAGGCCAGCGCCAAACCCTTTAGAAGCTTTGGCAGCCGAGCGCCATCAGGCAGCAGCTTTGATGTCCTGCAGATGGCTGTGGCGGCCACCGAAAACTCTGCATCCCAACAGACCCAGGGCTTACTTTCAGGCAGCATTCACTCTGGCCGGGGTCCGCGGTCAGCCAGAGACGTGGGTCACTGGGCTGCGGTACACTTGACACCAGCCAAGACCTTCCAGCAGCTTCCACTTCCACATGGATAGCAGCTTAAAAATGTTATTTTTTTAAAGTCTTTATTGAATTTATTACGATATTGCTTCTGTTTTATGTTTTGGCTTCCTGGCCACAAGGCACGCAGGATACCAGCTCCCAGACCAGGGATCAAACCTGCACCCCCAGCATTGGAAGGTGAAGTATCAACCACTGGACCTCCAGGGAAGTCCCTGTTACTTTTTTAAAAAGAGTAACACACACACACACACACACACACACACACACACACACACACATACACCCCTGCTCTGATTCCTCCCATTTCAGGTTTCCTGACATAAACATGCCTCTTCACCTCTTCCCAGGTCACTACCCAACCCCTAGACACAGTGGTGTTTCTTCTTCCCTGGTAACTGAGAGGCTTCTCAGATATTTAGCAAAACCGTCCACCCATGTCCACTTCTATAGAGATGGCACAGGCTCCTGGATGTTCCTTTAAAACAAAACAATACAAACAAGCATTTACAAAACAGAAATAGACTCACAGATATAGAAAACAAACTTATGGTTAACAAAAGGGGAAGGGGGGGATAAATTAGGAGTTTGGGATTAACAGATACATACTACTTTATATAAAATAGATAACCAACAGGGACCTACTGTATAGCACGGGGAACTATATTCAATATCTTGTAATAACTTATAATGGAAAACAATCTGCAAAAGAATATATATATGTATAGCTGAATCACTTTGCTGTACACCTGAATCTAACACAACATGGTAAATCAACTATACTTCAACAAAAAAAAAATCAGAAAAAAGAAAGAAAGGCAGGGAGAGAGCGAGAAAAAACTAAAGTATGGGCTGCTTCCTCCTTCCTCCAGATTTCCTGGTAAATAGTGCATGTTTTCTCCTCCCCAGGTCACAAGTTTAGCCCTCAGACAATCTCAGACTCCGTCTTCCCCTGGCATGTCCATTTTAAGACCCCCCCTTCCCCCTCCCTGAGCTCTGCTTCATCTGAGTCTGACTTGCCCTAAGTCCCAAAGCATACTCTTCGTGGTGGTCAGTCTCATCTTGTGCCCTGAATAGTCCAGAGTAATCTGTCGAAAAGCTGAGGCTGGAGGTCTTCCAAACAGGGCCCTTGCACATTTGGTAGGAGCAGTTAATTCTGACTGGGGCTATTAGAAAGGAACCATGTCACCACACCAGAGGAGCAAGTGTGGGCTTCTCCCACCCCCAAGATCAACCTGGAAATTTCCCACTTCCCTCCCCACCCCCTTGACAACCGGGCCAGAGAAGAAGTTTAGAGCAAATGGCTGACAAAAATGAAAAACAAACTCAGTGAAAATAGATTCAATCATGTGTGATTTCCAGCCACTCAATAGTAACAGAAATATTTGGTAAAAATATATAGATATAAATTGCCAATTAATGAAAACTGGTTAAAGCCAGTAAATAGGAAAAAATTAAAAGTTAATTAGAGCTTTTGGAAGCTTTGTTATATATACGTCTTTTGCAGGTGCTACAAAAGTGAAAAATAACCATTATAATTACTAGGATTCAAAGATTCATATTTTTCCCGTGAATTTATTTAGGATTATCAGTTTCCTTGTAGTTATACAAAAGGCCTGTCAAGGTGTATCCCACGTGTTTAGCTTGTGTGTTCCAAAAACAAGCCAAAATGCTGTTGTATTTCACCCAGTACAGGAAAGCTACTCTGAGAAAAAAAAAAAAAAATAGGTCAAGTTTTACCTGGATCTCTATCTTGGTTAAATTACCTTACATATGTTTAATTTTTTTTTTCTTATTCTTTCTGTCTTTATCTCTCTCTCTCTTTGTTAAAATACATCTGTGTTTGTTGACTGCCCCAGATTATAGCTAGCTAAGTGAGGAGTGCGTGTCCTAGCACCTGGTATAGTATATGTAGCTTAACAATACATATCATGACATTATTTACAGCTTGTTTTATGGTATTTAATATTAAACTACAAATTAACCCTTCAAGAACCAGTTGGAGAAAATGCTCCATTTGGCATGAGATACCCAATGAAACTTCTTTTTTTCCCCTGGCAGAATTGTTAAGAGTACATCTACGACTGTATTCATAAACAGGGAAGTGTGTTCATTACAGGAGGTATGCCCACCAGAGCCAGCTAATTCCTCTCCCAGGAAATCTGTTTCATAATGATATTCCTTACTACACCACACTTGTACTTATGCTGATAACACAGGTTATAAAAGGGACTTAGGACTGCAGTCAATTAATGTACTGGCTCTTTAACCTCCTTTATTGGAGTACATTAGGCACCAAAGGGACTCAATGTTATGTTGCTGGCAACAAAAAGGCCCAAGCAATACCATTTCATGCCGTCTCAGCCCTGTCTTCAGTTCCCAGGAATACACATCGTGATCTGACCTCATTAGGCTCTGATTCAGCTGCAGGCCGGTGCAAGGACACAGGGAGAAGGTTGGTGAGAATGGGTACCGAGAAAGCACCTTTCCCATGCCTGATAAAAGAAATCTCCATCACCGAAGCTGGTGCCAGGGTCGTGATCGACTGTATCTCCTAGATCATCAAGCTCTGCTGACATTTTGTTCACGTTTGGAGGAACCGAAGCCCAGTGAGACAGGAACAGCTAACCTAAAGTCACCCAGCTTGTTAGCAGTAGAGCCAAAACTACAGCATTCAGAGTTCCTGGTTCCTAGAAGGGAACTCCCACCCGATCCCCTGATGCGTTCTAAATACAGAAAGCAATCACTGATGAGCGATCATTAAAGACTGGACCCAGAGAAGAGAAAGGAACAGACAACTAAATAGAAATGAATTTTAAAAGAGAGATACAGAGAGAGAGAGTGTGTGCAGGAATTTTAAATTGCACTGCAAGAGAAAAACTACGAGTTCCAAAATAAGTCCTCTTTGTTAATAAGAAATTTGGTTTGGAGTTAGCAGATGCGAACTATTATGTATGGAATGGATGGGCAACGAGGTCCTACTGTAGAGCACAGGGAATTAAAGAATATAAGGAAGAATGTATATGTATGTGTGGCTGAGTCACTTTGCTGTGCAGCAGAAATTAACACAACACTGTAAATCAACTATGCTTCAATTTTTTAAGAAAAGAAATTTGGCTTCTCTTTTCTCCTCTAACAAGCACTAATGGGGAAATAAATGTATGTGCTAGACGGAACTCAAATGCATTCTTAACAACGTGGAGTTTTCTAAAAGAAGCCTATGATGTAATTTGAGATAAGTAAGAGTCCTTCTCTAAAATGCTACCCAAACGCTACTGCTAACCTTTAAGTAACCCAATAGTGTCTTGTTCCTGAATTAATCAGTCTCAAGACTATCAGCAATTTAGCTACATTTTGTTGGTAATTAGTTTGATAAATTAAGATTTGCAATAGAAAACATGGCATCTTATTGTTCCCGGGGTTTTATGGTATTTTTCTAAACTCAGAAGCTTTCTTTGAAAACGTTCATTTCTACTGCAAGGAGACAAACAGCAAAACCCCAAGTTTGCCGAGTCTGGCTCCAGACGACAACAGCCTTCCCCAGATCCGCTGGGCAAAATATCAGAGATTAGCTATTCATAATGCAAACTTCAATTGTGTGGTTTAAAATAATATTCGAATCCTAGGACTGTAGGCAGTGGCTTCTAGATAGTGAGAAACTATTACTACAGTTCCTTCATGTTCTGCCTTATTTTCTATAATCATGAAACAAATGGGCTGGTGGAGAAATATTATGAAAAATGGTGAAACATGGGAGAGATGTTTCTATGTTTATCCAAATGGCTCCCTGCATATTAGGAGTGCAAAAATGGCAAATTAGAAACTAAGCTATTTTTCATCAAAACTGTCCACAAACAAGATGATTTCTTGGGGCTAATTTCCATTCAGGGGATAGTGAAACTTATTTTAAATGACCAAAGCCATTTCAGAAGGGGACGAGCATCTCAACACGGCCATAGGGTCAGAACTGCTCCATCTCAAAGACTCAAGATGCTCCAGGACTGCCAGTGATACAATTCCCTCCCTTTCACAATGAATGGAAATGAGAAAGGTATCTTCCTCGGAAACATGCTAAAAATATAGCAATCACCCGATACAGATGTGGTGTTATAAGCTCCTATTCCAAAGCATTCTGTTTCAGCCATGATTTCCATTGCAGAAAACTGTACTAATAGAAACATCCCGATTAATCTGAATTTGAGATATTTCATGCAATGTATATTACCTTTCTGCTGCCTGCAACCTTCTGCCAGGTTTTTTTTTTTTCTTTTTAGGAGGTGCTTTGAGGGGACCATACCATGAGAACAATACACAGCTGCTGCTGTATAGAGATATCTAATTGTCAATATTGTGGAAATTCTACAGCTTATTACGTGCATTCAGTCTAATTCTGGGCAAATTGCCAGGCACTTCGGGGACAATCAAGTGAGCCCCATTACACGTGGTACAGCATCACAGCTTTAAGATACCCGGCTGTTTTGCCTCTGGCCAGAGAATGTTTGTACCAGTGCTACCGAGTGAAGGGGGTAACTCCAAATAAAATAAAATTTGTATTTTTTTCAAGTGGGCTGCATTTCAAGCCCAGATGTTAGTAATGAAAGATTCAATTTAAGGATTTAAATTACAAATAAATAAGTATGAAACAGATGTGATTTTTAAGGAAGTTCAAATTATCCAGGAAGAAAAATATCTCTGTGCATGACAAAGTAATTGGGATTGTCTTGGAGGGTCTGCTGAGCACAATTCACCCTTAGGACAGGATTGGTTTGGGATGGGAAGGACTGGTGGAGCTTGCCATTAAACAAAAATTGTGTTTAATAAAACTTTATAACCATGATTAATCCTACGAGGCCCTAAAGGAGTTTGCAGTTTCTGATAAACACATTTTCCTTGTTTGCAATGGTAATGATATTTTGAAGTGAATGGATTAAGAACAAAAACTCTGAGGGTAGAAAGGAAGGTTTGGCAGGTTCCATCTAGGCAGAAATTGCAGGGACGTATAAGAAACAGGGGCCACCCATTAAGAGATCGTCTTGATGTGTGTGCCACACGTGTGCACGTAGACGGGGGCAAATATCACCGAGAAACCAAGCTACCGAGCAGACAGTAATGGAGCACATGTTTATTTATACAGACAAGCTAATAAGACTTTTTTCATTCTAAGCTGATCATTAAGTTTGCCTATCAAAAGGATGACAGTGATTTAAGGCACAGTGTCTCACATTTGGAGACTATGCCTTGAAAATGAAATCAGAAGGGACCATCCAGAGTTGCACTGTCCAGTACAGTAGCCACTGGTCATATGTGGTCATTTAAATTTAAATTCATTAAATTGAATTGAATTGAAAATTTTCAGTTTTCCATCATATTAGCCACATTTCAAGGACTTAAAAGCCACCATGTGGCTAGCAACCATCATACTGGACAGCGCTGATAAAGAACACTGCCGTCACCGCAGAAAGTTCTATTGAATGGGGTTGTCCAAAAGCAAGGCAGGAAGGTTAGATTTGGACGTCAAGGGGGAGAGAGTTTGACACTCAGCTCTCTTCATTCGAGCCACAGGACCTGGTGCCATTTGGTTCTCCCTCATCTTAGCATCCTGAATCTCATGCACACCTGTGTGCACAGACGCACACTGTCAGCCGCTGACGCTCAAGCAAGGCTGACGAAAGTAACCATTATGGTAAGCTTCGGGAGACCCCACGGAAAAGCAACCCCACAAGCCCAGCCCTGCTGACCTGACCTCTCCTGCTGGTCAGTTATCTCCAACAGGTGACTGAGGACAAGCTCATCCTTGCTGTACAGGCATAACATGCATGCTGTAGCACCAACAACCAAACCTCGGCTAATCAAAAGGCCACAAAAGTGAATACTTTTCTGTGGCACCTTGGATGTGGGGGAATGCAAACTGGTAAAGCAATAGCCCTCTAACAGGAGAACCGATTCAGAAAAAAAGCATTAATTCCCTAACATAAAAGTGCTAACATGGGCTTCCCTGGTGGCGCAGTTGTTGAGAGTCCGCCTGCCGATGCAGGGGACACGGGTTCGTGCCCCAGTCCGGGCTAACGATTGGTCGGGTCTGTGGTGGAACTCTTACCTCCTGGGCATCTCCTTGGTACCCATTGGGCATCCTTGGAGCACCAGCTCACACACAAACCCATCCTAGGAGAACCACACAGCTTCTTTGTGCACGGGGCACCGTCCCTCTGCCACGTGAACTTTTTCTGACTCCTTGGAACTGCCAACAGCACTTCCGCTAGGATTCTGGCTGTGGCAAAAGCACTACTGCCTCCCTGACATGAGATGGAAAATGTAATTTGATGAAAACTCCAAAGTCAAAAGCTTTCAAAAGTCAAAACCCTTCAATCTGTGCCATACTCTTAAGAGAGTTTCACAGGGGCTCCATAACCCAAGAGCACTTTCAAAATTCACGTATTTTTCTCTGTATTAAAATAGATACATTTCCGTCAGCTCCCACGTGGCCCTCTCCTCTTTCTCTGTTTATTGAAGGATTTTTGTTTCATAATGTCTCACATAGTTCTCTCTCTAATAGATTAAGGTAATGCAAATATTAAAAGAATCCTAGCTTATTGGGGAAATTAGAGATGTTCTAGTCCAGAGGTCATAACCTGGGGTCCCCGGAAACCTAGGAGATTCAGAAACGGTCTACAGGAAGCATATGAGTCTTTCATTGCATGGAAAATTGCGTGTGTGCATTTTTCTGAGAAGAGGTTTCAGAGCTTTCATCAAACTATCAAAGACCAAAGAAATGGTCAGCTCCAGCCCATTTTTAACAAGAAACTGAGGCTCAGAGAAATGAAGCAACCTTCTAGAAGTCACACTAGTTAGTTGGACTCAAGTCAGACTGCAAGCTGTTCTCCCAAATCATAATCCACCGCTATATTCACTATAACAGGCTATAGAGGGCATTTTTCTTCTTGCCCATAGATAATTCACTTGCCAAAGTTAATTCAAAATCCTTGGATCTTGCTTCAAGTCAAGAAAGCAAAAAATGTATCATAATTGACGATTTCACAGAAATGCTCAATTGAAGGAGTGTTAATGTTCTGTGTTACTATGACCCAGGCTCTCAAGTTGTTACCTACATTGAGGGAAATTTGGGGAATTCAATATTGCTTTGCAAAACTTAGCTTTTTGCCTTTCCTTAAATTTTAGAATTATTTCAGAAAGAAGACCCCACCACTGGTTACTTTCTAGAGACATAATACTTGTTTCATTTTCAAAGACACTCCTTTACTGGATTGTGCTATACACCTTGGATTTGGGGTCAAGATAAGCACATGGATAACCAGGAGATGTATGTGTGTTAACATTACTTGCTCACCAGCAATTTTTAAGAGCTTGAAGAGAAAAAAAAAATTGTTTTTGAATTAAAGCTTTTAAGACTCTTGGAGTATGTTTGTTTATTTCTTCCACAGCATAATGGTTAAAAGCCCAAACTCAAAGCAGGTGGACTTGGGCTTAATCTTGACCGCACCCCTCACCATCGCAGAAGCTCTGTGACCCTGGACAAATCGCTTAACCTCTCTGAACCACAGCTTTCTCATCTGTGTGATGAAAATAACCATAGGAGCCATCTCAAAGAATTGTGATGAGGATTATTATAAACCAATAAGCTCAAAGACTTTGCACCGTGTACGGCACGGAGAAAGTGCTCAGTAAAGATGAGCTCATGATTATGATAAATTTCAGGTGCCAAAGGTCAGCTATTTTAAGGTATATAAGGGAATTCCCTGGCGGTCCAGTGGTTAAGACTTTGCCTTCCAATGCAGAGGGTTCTATCCCTGGTCGGGGAGCTAAGATCCCACATGCCTCGTGGCCAAAAAACCAAAGCATAAAACAGAAGCAATATTGTAACAATTTCAATAAAGACTTTAAAATTTGTCCACTTAAAAAAAAATCTTAAAAAAATAAAATAAGGTATATAAGATCAACAAACCCATTGTAGCAGGTTGAATGATGGCCCCCGAAATAATGCACTGCATCCTAAGCCCAGGAATCTGTGCATGTAAACTGATTTGTAAAACAGATCTTTGCAGACGTAATGAAGTTAAAGATCTTGAGCAGGTGATCATCCTGGATTATCCAGGTGGACTCCAAATACAATATGTGTTCTTATAAGAGACAGATGGAGGGAATAGAAGAAGCAGGTGACGATGCAGGCAGAGATCAGAGCTACACAGCCCTGCTCCAAGGGTCTCCTGGGGCCACCGGGAGCTGGACACACAGGGAAGGATTCTCCACTTGAGCATGGCTGACCAACATCTTGATTTCAGACTTCTGCCCTCTGGAACTGTAAAAGAACATATTTCTTTTGTTTTAAGCCCACACATTTGTGGTAATTTGTTACAGCAGCCTCAGGAGACCAATACACCCATTCTGCTTTAAGTGCAATTATATGTATTATTGATACACACATAGTCTGCCACAATAGAAAACTGGGATGATTTTAAAGTGGGTCTCACACATAATAAAATGTTTTATTTATACTTAACAAAACTGGCAAAAAGTTAACGAGGGACCTCATTCTTCTTGAGCGTTTCCCTGACTTCTAGGTCAAACCCAGGAATGACCCCAGCGACCACATCAAAGGAGCAAGCCGAGGCAAAGGCTGCACTGATTCAGTCCCAACAATGGGATTTTTCTTCTGCCTCTTTTGAGGATTCAGAATAATCAAAGGGGAGTGCTGCTCAGAAGGAAAAAAAATAATTAAACCAATTTTATTTCATTCTATCGCAAGAAGGTTAAATAATAATCTCTTTAAGAACATGCCCATAGGACTTGAGGACACCGGGAAGGGGAAGAGTAAGCTGGGACGAAGTGAGAGAGTGGCATGGACATATATACACTACCAAATGTAAAATAGATAGCTAGTGGCAAGGAGCCGCATAGCACAGGGAGATCAGCTTGGTGCTTTGTGTCCGCCTGGGAGGGTGGGATAGGGAGGGTGGGAGGGAGACGCAAGAGGGAGGGGATATGGGGATACATGTATATGTATAGCTGATTCACTTTGTTCTAAAGCAGAAACTAACACACCATTGTAAAGCAATTATACTCCAATAAAGATGTTAAAAAAAAAAGAGAGAAATCAGCAAAGCACAAAAAAAAAAAAAACTTGGCCATAAAATGACATTGCCCAATCAGTACTCAGCAATGCCAGGTAATGTTTTTTCAGTGACGCTGGTCAAACCTGCCTTAATGACCAACGTGGTCAAATTCATGACCCATCTGATCATGTCAGTGCTTGGCCCAGGGCGCTGCATATCCCCTTGATGGGGTCTGTGCACCTATCCCTCAGCTTCTGAGTTCTCCACTCCCAAGTTTCCCATTACAGATGTAACTGCCTCAAGGACCACCCTTCCCATACTGGGGCTGCCTCACCTCACATGCTGAAGCTGGATGTTTCTGGGAGTTTATAACCGCCGCTTCCCTTCCCCACCCACCCACCCAACAGTCAAAAGTCTGTCACTGGCCCCGTGTCACAGAACATCTGGTGGTCTGTAGGGGATACTGTCTTCTCTCTCTTTCCCATACCTCCTTCTTCCCCATGTTTATTCTTCTTGTATTACCACAGGAAGGAGCAAGAGAAAAGGGTTCTTTCCTAATGTGACTGCTCCGGAGGACTGGCTGTCTTCTCTTTTGACCAAAAGCACTGTCACCTTACAAGAACAGCCCTCTAGACTGGGCTGTTCCTGGGTTAGGTACCTGATCTATCTCACGTGAGGCACTTAGGGGTCTCCATCCGCCCCACTAAAGAGGGAATCCATCCCTACCATTCCATTCCCCCTCCTTTGGCGGTTCCTTGGAAAAAATGCAACTGTATACATGACTGACCCCCGGTGGGCGCTTTCTAATACATGAGACTCTTTGCCCAGCACTGAAAATCCAGCAGTCCCTAATCTCATCCATCCTCCAAATTGCCCATTCTAGAGCCTACAGGCATGACAATCCGTCTTCAGTATCTCTAGGGAACTGGAAACTCAAGGAGGCCTCTTCTGCCAGAACCATCACACCGTCTCTCCCCTGTGCTTTTCGCCCACTCAGAGAGCCCAGGTCAGATCAGCAGGTCCAGTGGCTCAGCAGACACCCAACCCAGGAACAAGATGGTAGTGTCCCTTCTCTCTCTCAGCTTCTGAAGAGAAGACCTGGTCAATACTGCCCACAGGGGAGGAAAGATGGCCAGCCTCTGCAGCAAAGTGTGGGGGTCAGCATGGACTCCAAAGCAAGGCCATCTGGGTTCCAGTCCTAGCTGCGTCATTGACTAGCTGGGTGTCCTGGTTATTTATCTATTTCTTATCATCAATAAAGTCATTCTTTCACCGTTCTCTACGATGTACCATGAGTTGGGGCTAGCAGTCTACAAAGCGCATTTCCAGACTCCCTTGCCAAGCAGCCTACCATCTTACAGATTGAAGAAAAGAGGAAGGGAACTCAAGCTTCCTGCTCCCAACTCCAATCTGCATCACTCCAACAGCAAAGGACAGCTATGCCCCAACCACCTAATTCCTTTGGCATCAAGACTAATAGCAGCCATGCTAGTGGTCCCCATCCCACCTCCATGAGCTGAGCCCCAGCCGGCCTTGTTCTTTTGGCTGCCTGAATACCAATCAAGCCTCCGCACCTGCATCACTGGCTGTTTCCCCTCTCCCACAAGATCTCAGAGCACCAGTCAGCCATGCCTCCTGCAGAAGTCTGAGCACCATGCCTTCAAAACTCCCTTCCAAGACTTAAACACTTGTGCTGCAGAAGCTCCTCCTCTAAGCTCCCAGCTTCTGGCAATGCTTCCTCTTCCCCCTCCAGTAATGGCTGGGTCCTACTCCCAGAGATTCTTAATTAATTGGTCTTGGGTAGGGTCTGGGATCGGGATTTGAAAATACAGTATTATGCATCCAAGGTGGAGAACCACTGCAATAAGGCATTTTACAAATAATGAGAAAAGTTTTATGCAGACGCGTCCACATCTTATCATACTAGTTCTCTAAGACGTCGGCAGAAATGTTGTGCACAGGTAAGGTGGAAGCAAGGAGAGCTGTGTAAGAAGTCAGAAAGTAGTTATTGAAATTCCACATGCCCAGCGCTAAGTTGGGTATTACTCAGGACACCAGGAAGTGAAAGATGCAGTTCCCAATCATTAGACAACTTTAATTTACTTAGAGAAATCAAGATTAATATACAGGAAAAAAGTTAAGGAACTACACAGAGATGTAAGGAGGTAATTGGCCTGAAAACACAAAATTCAACAGAGATAGTTTAGTTTAGTGTTCAAAACAATCCTTCTCTCTCCTTCATGCCTCATGGAAATAGGTGAACACACTTACCTCCCCCGACAGGTCTCAAATTAGACTGCGACTGCTCTACATCAAAACCATCAGTGTCATTTTTAGTTGAAGATTCTTGTGGTCTGAAGCAAGATGGCAGAGTAGAAGGATCTTGAGCTCACCTCTCACAAACACACCAAAATCACAGCTAACTCCTGAACAAGCATCAGTAAAAAAAAAGACTGCACCTACCAAGTCTCAAGCTCCACCCCATTGTCTCTGAGTCAGAGGGGCCTAGTAATCTGCATTTTAACTTTCCAAGTGATTTTTTAAGTCTCAAACTGATTCCCAAAGAGGTGGTTTCCAACTATACACACAAAAAAAAAAAAAAAAAAAAAAAAACGGATTAGGGATTACTCCCTTCCATTTTCTTTAGCTAGCAGTGCCCTGCACCTGGGATCCGCGGTCTGGCCTCTCACCCCATTGCCCCCTTTCTTCACCTGAGCTCCTGACCTCCTTGTCACAAGTTGTCTTCGGTACCAAACGGCTCCTTCAAGACTTGACCAAGAGCTCTGCACCAATCCCACCTCTAATCCCTACCCTCACATCATTATTGCTGACCTTGGATTCTACAGAGCCCGCCAGCTCCCAGGGCCTTCTCCAATGCCTCTTACCTGTCTACCACAGCCTTGTCTCCTTGCTCTCAATCTTGCCTCTGAAGCTCACAGCCAGTCTCCCTCAGGCCAGATGGGCTAACACATCTGAGCTGCCCTTCCTGGTAAGAGGGGCTTACTCTGTACCTCACAGTTTAGCACAGAGTGATGCTGACTGGCCATCACGGCCACCAAAACTCAGAGCCTCAGACTCATCAATCGAGAGTTTTGAGCTAACCAGCTAAAGGCAGGAAAGTATATTCAATTGTAGAAATGACCAAATTATGCCTTCCTCCCTCTTGGGGAGGAAAACAGAAAGAGCTAAGGGGCTTTGTGCTGTTCTGAATAATAATACTGCATGTGTGTGACAGTTTCTGCTACACCAAAGCTCTCCTGTGTCTTACCTCTGTTGATCCCTTCAACAAATTTGTAAGGGAGGCCGTGCTGTTATTTTCATGACCATTTTGTGATTGAGAAAACTGAGGCCCTATGTCTAGCTTCGGAAGACTCAGGATCCTCCAGAAGGCTCTTTGGTCACCGGAGTCTAGATAACCCTACCGCAGGGGTAAGGGGCATCAACATGTACCAGACATTTTACACATAGGGGCTTTCTCCTCTCTTCCTGGCTCATTCCTCACCAGCTCCACTGGCTTCCCTGCTACTCCTCCAACACGCCAGATACCTCCTGTCTCAGGACCGTCAACACTTGCTGGTCTCTGCCTGGCATGAGCCTCCTCCAGCTGCCTATATAACGGATTCCCTCCTTCCTTCCTTCCAGCCTTTCGTCAAATATTCCTTTCTCTGGGAAGCCTTCCCTGACCAACCTACTTAAAATCCCAACTCCCCAACACCAATGCCTGCCCCTTCCCTGCTGTGATTTTTCACCATTTGACACATTATTTCTGTTCATTATTGTCTGTCTCCCCCACAATAGCATCTAAGCTCCACCAGGGAGGATTCTTATCTGCTGTGCTCACCACGCAGAGTAGGCAGCCAATAAATACCTGTTGAATGAATACATTGTATCATCCAAACCCTCAGCATCCCTGCAGGATGAGAGTTGTTAGTTCCGCTTTAGAGATGAGGAAACTAAGACAAAGAGAGTTTCAGTGACCTGCACTCAATCTAGACTTGCCACATTTAGCAAATAAAAATCTAGGATACCCAATTAATTTTGAATATCAGAAAACGAAACAAAAAAGAAATTTAAGTAAGTCTATCTCATACTTGGGACACAACTTAGAAAAATCTGAAATTTTATCTGAAATTCAAATTTAATGTCACATGCTGTATTTTATCTGATGGCCATATTTAAATCACATTATAAGCAAGAGATAGAGCTGGGAATCTAACCCACGTTTCTTTGCCCCCAAAGCCCAAAGTCTCTCATTCTGAAGAAAGAGTTCAAAGACAAACCTATCCATCCCACAAAAACCACAGATGAAGAGACCACCTTGTCAGGCCTTGCCAAGTTTCAGTCGAGTCTCTGATACTGTTGTACCACCTCATCAAAAGGAAAAAAGCCCACTTCATTCTCCTGGGCTGTCGGTCTTATAGCTTTCATAAGCATTAAATGAATTTAAAAACCTAGAGCCTCTCAATGGAATTACAGTCCTCTAAGTCAGTTGCCTGTTACTTATTCTGTATTAATAACCCCATTCTATGACTGGCCATTGGATATAGAGGAGTTGATCTCATAAAATTTTAAAGTAAACCTGTTTCATTCCCAGGAGGGTCCAGTGTGACAGAGCATATTACAGAAGATTGACAAGAAAATATTTGGGTAGCCAGGACATTCTCTGGAGCAGCATAAGATATTTAAATGATTTGTTGGAAGTGAGGTGATACTCTGAGAAAAGAATGGGGGCTGACATAAAGAAACTTTTTCTGTGCATAAGTGATCCCTCAACCAATCATGTAGGGAAACTAACCAAATCTAATGCTGTTTAGCTTCATCATCTCTCATTTAGATTTTCATTAGCAAATATCTTTCCTCACCATTACCAGATATTACCATTTCCTAAGTATGAAGCTTATTATATATGTGAGGAATTTGAAATCTTGGAAAGAGCAAAGCTTAGACCTCACGATCTTTTGAGGAGCTATAGGGTCCCAGAGTGTCTCTGAGTCTTTTCTATGTAGAGTTGCTCTAACCAGTTTGCTTAATAAATCACAAAACTCAGCACAGACCCAACTGAGCTAGGATTGATGCACAGAGGACCTTGGGAAGGCATTCTGCACATCAAGCAGAGGGTGGGGTGGCCCGTGAGGCACCTCCTGTAGAATTAATCACATCTTACTTTTTTTTTAATGAGCCCAAGAATTCGTTCCACAGATGCTAGTTTACTGTGAAGGTATTTAAGTTATTCCTCAAGGTAAATTACAAGTTCAGAACCTCTCATGAACTATATTTTATTAATTCTCAGAACATGCCAGTGGCATATAAGAGATGTAGTAGTTCTTACTGTCTTCCTATCCTATCTTTCCTCACCTTCTTCTAAAAGCGTAAGTACAAACACATGCCCATGCAGTTGTACACAAAACCCAGCCTGGCAAATTTAAGCCCTCATCCTCCACATCAAGGTGATTGATTGGGGGTGGACACGTGACCCAAAATGGACCAATCAGAGCCTTTCCTTGAGATTTTCTAATTGGTACTAGCAAAGGTGTCCTCTTGCCTCTTAGGTTTCAGAGCTAGAATAGGAACCCAAGGTTGATTGTCATCATAATTTCTGGCCATGTAAAGACAGCTGTCTGCCATGGGACAGAATGAAACTGAGTAAGGACAAGCTGGACAGAGAGAGTGTGCTAGCAGAAGAGAGCTCCCAGGAACCCTCCTACACTGTTGGTGGGAATGTAAATTGGTGCAACCACTATGGAAAACAGTTTGGAAGTTCCTCAAAAACCTAAAAACAGAGTTCCATATGATCTAGCAATCCCACTCCTGAGCATATATCTGGTCAAAACTATAATTCAAAGAGAAGCATGTACCCTATGTTTATAACAGCACTATTCACAGTAGCCAAGACATAGAAACAACTTAAATGTCCATTGACAGATGACTGGATAAAGAAGATGTGGTACATATATACAATGGAATGCTACTACTTAGCCATAAAAAATGAATGAAATAATGCCATTTGCAGCAACATGGATTGACCTAGAGATTATCATACTAAGTAAGTCAGACAAAGACAAATATCATATGATATCACTTATATGTGGAATCTTAAATATGACACAGTTGAACTTATATACGAAACAGAAACAGACTCACAGACATAGAGAACAGACTTGTGGTTGCCAAGGGGGTGGGGGAGGGATGGATTGGGAGTTTGGGATTAGCAGACGCAAACTATTATATAGACAATGGATAAACAAGGTCCTACTGTATAGCACAGGGAACTATATCAGTATTCTGGGCTAAACTATAATGGAGAAGAATATGAAAAAGAATGTATACATATATATGTGTGTGTTGTGTGTAACTGAATCACAGTGCTGTAGAGCAGAAATTAATACAACATTGTAAATCAACTACACTTCAATAAAATAATTTTTTTTTAAAAAAGAACAGAGCTCCCTGGTTTAGTCCCAGGTGCCAAGACTACCCGTTTCCTCCTCAAGCTCTTGCTTCAGACTATATGAGATGACCCAGAATTCTTCCAATAAAACCTTTTTTCCTTTAACTTAGGCTATTTTGAGCTGAGTTTCCTATCACTTGTCACCAGAAGAATCCAGGCTTAAACACAGGGAGAAAATATTATTCCCATTTTATAAATAAGAAAAATAAAGCACCATAGGTTCTATGGCTTGGCCCTAACTGTAAATATAACATCAGACTTTGAAATTGCTGCTATCTATCTGAAAACTAATACTTACAACACATCTCTCCTAAGCAGTGACTTTCAGGGTCTTTTACAGTTCACTTTAAAAAAGAAAAACATTTTACCCTGTGGCCCAGTATATGTATATATATATATGTGTGTATGAAGCTAGCATTTCACATAATACTTACCCTTATTAAATGTGATGCACTCCTTTATTCCCTATTCTATTTCATTCTTTCAAATGTTGTTTGTGACCCACTAAATTGATTTCACCTCCCACTAAGCTGATTTCACAACCCACTAGTGGATCCAAAACTGTAACTGTTTTAAAAAATTTGTACCATAGACATTTCCACAATATACTACTAACTAAATAATCCTTCCCTCCACTATAAATTTCCCTTAGGTGAAACTCTAGAATATGTAGATTAACTTACACATTAGGTGTGGTTTGAGCATATGTAAATGCAAAGTCATTCTTACCAGGAATGATTAGAAAAAGAGAATATTAGGGGATGGAAGGAGAAAGAGGGAAGGTAGGAGAACTTGAAAGCAGGATTTTGCCATCAATCAAGCCGCCAGAGAGATAAAGGGAATGAGTTCCTACGATGCCAGCCTGGCCTCCAGTCACTTCCTGTGTGTGTCTGTCTCACCACAGGTTTAACGTGTCCAAACCAGAGTTCTGGATTTCCTGCCTCCTTCTGCTCCTCTAGTCTTCTGGAATCACTATGGCACCACCATCCACCAGAGTGTTCAGTGCAAAGACTAGTCTCCAGACCAAGCTCTGACATCAAAGCATATCCCTAATCCAACCAGCACTTCCACTGAAAGCACTCAAGTTAGACCACCATCACCTTTCACTTGGGCTTCTACAATCGCCTCCTAATGCTTACCCCCAGTCCACTCACCCCGCCACGACCCAGTCTCCACAGAGCTGCCGGAGTAATCTTTTAAAAATCTGAATCAGACCATGTCACTCCCCACTTAAATCCCTCCAAAGTCTTCCCCTTCACATTTAGAACAAAATCCAACCACCTTAGCTCGACTCCCTCTGACGTCTCCAAACTCACCTTCCTCAATTCTTCACCTCATTGTGCTCCAACAATCCTGCCGTTCCTTGAATACACTACAGTCATTCTCACCTCAGGACTTATGTATTTCCTGTTCCTTTCAGCTAAAGCATCCCTTCCCCAAATCTTCTCACTTCCCTTAGGTCTCTGCTCAAATGTCATGGCCCCAAAGAAGTCCTCCTGAACACGTTACCTGAAATAGCCCCTGCCTCCTACCATTCTCTGTTTCTCTTCCCTGTTTTATTTTTCTTCATTGCACTATCAGTACCTTAAACTATCTTATGTGCTTGGTTAAGATCTGTCTCCCTTGGTGGATCATAGCTTCCATGAAGACTGGTGTTAACGGCTGACCATCATTAACAGCTGTTGATCAAGCAAAGCCAAGTGTATGGCTCACTGCAGCCAAGAAAGCCAATGCCTTGACAAAGTCTTAGTAGCAACTCAGAAGGGAGATGTGAAGGGCAGGAGAGTTTAAAGTCTGGGGGTTCAGTTTAAGACAAGTATTTCAATACAAGTATCCTGATTGGAATTGAGTACATTTGTGATAGAATAGTTTAGGATTGGTGGACTCGGAGGGCAAGGATTTTTTTTTTCTCTTTTCTTTTAATTGAAGTATAGTTGATTTATAATGTCACGTTAGTTTCATGTGTACAGCAAAGTGATTCGGTTATACATATATATCGATTCTTTTCCAGATTCTTTTCCATTATAAGTTATTATGAAATATTGAGTATAGTTCCCTGTGCTATACAGTAGGCCCTTGTTGGTTATCTATTTTATGTATAGTAGTGTGTATATGTTAATCCCAACCTCCTAATTTATCCCTCCCCTGCTTTCCCCTTTAGTAGCTATAAGTCTGTTTTCTGTGCCTGTGGGTCTATTTCTGTTTTGTAAATAAGTTCATTTGTATCTTGTCTTCTAGATTCCACATATAAGCAATATCGTGATATTTGTCTTTCTCTGTCTGGCTTACTTCACTTAGTATGATAATCTCTAGGTCTATCCATGTTGCTGCCAATGGCATTATCGCTTTCTTTTCTCTGGCTGAGTAATATTCCAGTGTGTGTACATATGTGTTTGTGTGTATATATATATACATATATATATATATATATGTATACACACACACACACACACACACACACACACACACACACATACATACCACATCTTCTTTATCCATTCATCTGTCGATGGACATTTAGGTGGTTTCCATGTCTTGGCTATTGTAAATAGTGCTGCTATGAATATTGGGGTGCAGTGGGCAAAGGTTTTGAAGAGTAAATAGCCATTTGATAACCTAGTCAAGTATTATTCTGAGAAAGGGTTCTTATTATCCTCATGAGACCTAGTTTACTTGCCTTCTGCTCTAGAAAAAGTAGATTTTCACAGGTTCCTGAAACAAGTTTATTTGCGAATGCATCTTTCCAGACAAAAATTTTCTGGGAGAGTAGTCATGTTAATGCAATCTTAGTTTTTAATCCTAAAAGTTGCATGTGGTTTCATATATAGTGATCTTGTTTGTCTGGGATAATAACATAAAGTGTTTAGAAGCATGCCTGACACATAATAGGCACTTTAAAAATGTTTGTTGCTATTGTTCTGTAGTTGTGGAAAGTTCCTGGCAGGTACACAAGAAATATTTGTTGGATTAGTTAATTAATTATTATGGTTCAAAGGACTAAGACAAAGCTAAATCAAACATGAGAGAGAAGACCTTGAAGACCTTGATGATCATGTCCTGCTCTTTCTTTACAAGTTCTTACGTGGAGCTATTATGGCAGGGATACTGGGAAGAGTGTCAGAGGAATTGTCTGCCTTCGTGAGCTGAGTGGATTAAATGAAGACTCCTCAGTTCTATCTTCACATCAAGTATCCTTGTATTGTGAACGATGGTGGGACCTCATCAAAAGTTAAAAATATAAAAAAGCAAAATTGTTGAACTCTCAGACAGAAGATCAGACCGGCGATATCTGGGCCCTTCATCGCACCCACAAAAAAGCAAACGACTTTATGTCTTGTTGAAACTGCAGGGGAAGAGAGATTCTGAAAGTTTTATATTAAGCAAGGATGGTGAAATGAAACTGATTTTGCACTAATAATAATGTAAGATGTGTAAAATCCTATACATAATGGCAAAGTATAACTTTTTATAGTTGAAAACAAGACTGTCCTACAAATATAAAATGAACACCTGCCTAAGATTTATTAACTCACTAATGAGGGAGGTAGTAAGAAAAAGGTAAATCTAGTTCAAAGAACATTTTGAGGAACGGGTTATTTATCGGCATTTAAAAATAAATGTGAGAATTAGATTGCTAGGTTAGATACAAAATGGGAGTAATGTTCCACAGGACAATGAAAACCATAACCTTTGGGGTTATCTTTGCTACCAGACAGAAATTATTTGCATCTTTGCCCTACAAGATCTACAAGTTAACATTTAACTTCACAGAGTTTGAGCCCTTAATTAATAGTAAATAGCAAAGTCAAGCAAAGGAGCATCCCCAAGATAATTAATTATCCTTAGGTGGTCTTGTTAGACAATGCTCCTATATATCATTGCAAAGACATGCCTTATTTCCAAGCTTTGGAGAATTTTGTATCACAATATTCTCTTCACTTTGGGTGTTATCTTTTTTATTTTCATGAAGTTAATTTCCGTAGCTTCTATAGGTTCACTCCATCCTGATCCCCAACTCTATAGTATCCATAAGGTTTACACTTTTCAACTGCAAATTCTACCATGAGACAGAAGTTTTTTTAATTTGTTTGTTTTTTGGGGAAGGTCAGCCTCGTGATTGAAAAGAATCATTTTGCATACAGATGGCCAACAGGCACGTGAAAAGATGCTCAACATCGCTAATTATCAGAGAAATGAAAATCAAAACTACAGTGAGGTACCACTTCACACCAGTCAGAATGGCCATAATTTAAAAATCTACAAATAACAAATGCTGGAGAAGGTGTGGAGAAAAGGGAACCCTCCTACAATGTTGATGGGAATGTAAGTTGGTGAAGCCACTATGAAGAGCAGTACAGAGGTTCCCCAAAAAACTAAAAATAGAACTACCATGTGATCCTGCAACTGCACTCCTGGGCATATATCTGGACAAAACTATAATTCAAAAAAATACATGCACCCCAACGTTCACAGCAGCATTATTCACAATATATATTTATGGAAACAACCTAAATGTCCATCAACAGATGAATGGATAAAGAAGATGTAGTGGGACTTCCCTGGCAGTCCAGTGGTTAAGACTCTATGCTTCCAATGCAGGTTAGATCCCTGGTCAGGAGATTGAGATCCCACATGCCGTGCGGCATGGCCAAAAAAAAGATGTGGTATATATACAATGGAATATTACTCAGCCATAATAAAGAATGCATTAATGCATTTACAACCCACACAAATCTTATTTTCTAATAAGGAAATAATACCAGAAAAGAGAAAATTTTCACTATACAATATGCAAATTATAGGCTCATTTGCATAAATTATACAAAGAATTTATGTACAAATCCTTCTATAGGGACCCCAGATATTATGGTCAAAGCCTTCAACCCAAGTTTTACAAAAGCTGAATTTATGCTCTTTAAATTTCTGTTTCTAATATTACTCCTTACTGAAAGCTAAGTCTGCACTGTTAAATCATATGTAGCAACATATCCAGATAGGAAGCATTTGGTTGGTCTAACCAGATTCAGAGATAAAACTTAAACAATTTGTAGAAATAAAGTTAGAAAGTCTTTTGGTTCAGCCACTTCAGATATCAACTTGACCTTCACTTTGACCAAAGCTATACAGAGGCCAATTCTAGACTGAGATATAAATGCTCAAAGGGCAGAGATACATCTCACTACTCTGTATTCTCCATGCCCATCATGATTCCTGGCACATAGTAGGTGCTCAATAATACTTGACAAAGAGCAGTAGTGAGTGTGGAGCAGCCAGAGCACCCTGAGGTAGCAAAGATGGCCTTGAAGAGGACTCACGTTGGAATCTGGGCAGAGAAGGGTCACACCTTCACTGCCTGTGTTAATGTAAAATACACTTCTTCAGATTCAGGACTCCCTGCAGTTATGCAGTTATACCTTCATCTATAATTTTAGTAACATATGAAAGTTAAGTGCTCAAAATCTCCACATAGCTTGTTCTTTCATAAGGATTTGCCAACAAATCCTTTGCTGGTTCTCTAGGAAAGTAGTAAAAGGACTTTTTCTTTTTAAAAGAATTTTAGTGAAGTATAGTTGATTTACTATGTTGTGCTAATTTCTGCTGTACAGCAAAGTAATTCAGTTATATATATATATACATATTCTTTTTCAGACTCTAAAAGGACTTTTTCTTTAACTTTTTCTTTAGCGTCCAATGGATGCTCCTGCAGTGTTGTGGCTCCCTAATCAGTGGGATGGGCAACGGGGCCTTACAGCATCGGTTCTCCTGCAGGCAACCGTGATAACGCCAAGATCAAGGTGATTCTAATGACCCGCTTCAAAAATCAACCTGCCAGACAATCACAACTGCCCTCCCAGGGGCCTTCTTTGTTTTCCCTAATCCAGTGCAACCTGTAAATGAACACAAAACTGATTTTCTGAAAATATAACTTTGATTGTGTTATCTCTTACCTTAAAAACATTCCATGGCACAGACCTACTAGAGACTTGAGGATATGGGGAGGGGGAAGGGTAAGTTGGGACAAAACGAGAGAGAGGCATGGACATATATACACTACCAAACGTAAGGTAGATAGCTAGTGGGAAGCAGCCGCATAGCACAGGGAGATCAGCTCGGTGCTTTGTGACCACCTAGATAGGTGGGATAGGGAGAGTGGGAGGGAGACGCAAGAGGGAAGAGACATGGGGACATATGTATATGTATAACTGATTCACTTTGTTATAAAGCAGAAACTAACACACCATTGTATAGCAATTATGCTCCAATAAAGATGTAAAAAAAAATTCCATTTTGGGGGAGAAAAAACAAACAAAACAGGAGTTGGGAAATGGAGGGCAAGGAGGGCATCCCTCAGGGACCTCCCCACTGTTATGCCCATGCCCAGATTAAATGTCCAGTAAGTCTTGGGACCACAGGTGTGTCAGAACACAGGTCAAACCCTTTGGAACCAGAAATAGTGGTTTTGTAAAACATACTCCATTATGCATCCTCCTGCCCTGTCTTTTTTCCCAAACATTCTAGGAGGGCAGAAAAGGAGGGTCTTCCTGAGAGGGTGTCAGCTTGACAAATGTACCTGTGACAAAAATGCTGTCCATTTGTAGAGCAAGATATAGTTTCATATATAATCACATCTTGATTCTCATAGCAACCCACCTCCTGGATCCTAAGACAGTGATCTAAAGCAGGGCTTCTCTAACTATCCCTGGTGATGAATCACTTGATTTTACTGTTTCCAATCCATTGTATATCAATACTTTTATAAAATAATGAATTATTTCTTCATTTTTATAATAAAAATGTACAAAGTATAAGCCCACACTTTTATTATTATATTCAACAGATATAAAATAGGCTCAAATTTCTTTAAAAGTGTCTGAATATTTGCTGTTAAAATCTGGACTTGTCATATACCAGTAACGGTTGCAGACTGGTACCAGTCAGGGATAAACACTGAGTAGCAATGGTCTAAAAAGCGTGCTGGAAAACCCCTTAGCACACCAGACAAACTCTCTTTCTTTTTCCCTCTGGGCACTCTGCTTGAGAAAAAAGTCATACACACAAGAAACACAAAATGCCTAAGGATTCATTTTTTAGAAGGGGATAAGAATATATTAATAAATCACATCGGTTTTATGACATGAATCCAGCTTGAATATCATGTGAGTTTCACTGACCTACATCTGTCATAAACGATCAAGGAAAGGTCAGTCCTTGGAATATGGGTGATTTGGTCTCTAGGGACATATTAACAATATATTTAGATCACCATACTAGGGATCATCACGGAGAGTGTGAACTTGTTTAATAGTGTCACATGTTTAAGTCCAAGGCAATTCCCAAAACAAAAGCATCCATCATTCCGAAAAGAACTCTGACCCTCCCCTGTTTCCCCTCCTGCTTTGAGTCTGAGACACTCTGGCCATTTCAAAGTTCACACCATGAGCAGGAAAGATTTCATGTTCCTATCTATGCCAAAGATCATGCAAACTGTTCAACATATTTTCCTTCCAAAGGTAGAAGAGCCAGGGCATAATTCCTAACCCACTAGCTTCTTCTAACACCTCTGTTCATCAAACGATTTTCTCTTCTTCTTGGACTAGTTTACATTCCTCCCTGCAGGACGGGACAATGGAACTTGGATAGAAGAGATGTGTATATTACTTCCGGTCCTGTCCAATAGACACCTGCCAAAGCCTGGTCCTTCACGCTCTTTTCCTCTTCCGGCAAGGTTGGAAGCTGCCTGCTGTTTATGAAGAAGCCACAAACTGAAGGAGCCAGAGTCCCTGAATCCGAGCTTAGAGAAGCCTCTCCCCAATCAGTAACATCCATTCCAGACACTGAGAGTGAATCTGAAATGGGGTTATGCCTTTGGGATTTGGGGGTTTGTACATTATAGCAGCAGATGTTGCCTTAGTTAATATGCCTTCATAGTCAACTATTTCAACTATTTTTCTCCATCATTATGCAAATTGGCTGGTGAGTTAGAACTTCTTTATTCATCCACTCTTGTCGTGATCCATTCAATGGGCCTGTTCTGGATCTTTTCATTCAAAAATTATTTATTTAGCACCTACTATGTGTCTTCATTGGACACATTCAAAAATTATTCATTGAGCACTTACTTTGTGTCTTCATTGGGCACAATTATCATATCTAAGGGTCCCTTAAATTGAGACACAAGAGAATAATTCTTACTTCTAATTTGGTTCAAAAGTGACTGGGTTTAGAGCTATGATTACAAAGCAGAATTCATCTGTAGACTCTTTAACGCCCATCCCTTCCCTCCTCTCTACCCTCCTGCCGCCACCCCTGCACAGCTGTGTGCCAAACCACAGGTGGAGCTTCAGGCTGTATGATTTTAAGAAAAGGAAGTTTTCCCCAAGAGGTTTTCTTGCTCATCCTTAGTTCAGATCCATGATTTCACAGGGACTTCAATATGGGAGGATATTGTTTCCATTGTGCTGGTGACATCAGAGAGACACAGAGAGGGAGCATGCTTTGCCCTGGAGAATTGAGAGATTTCGATTCTTTTTACATGTGATCCCATCCTCTGGGTCCTCGAGTGACTCTCACTAAACGCCCAGATTACTTGTTAAGCCTTTTTAAAGTCTGGTTATTCCTCATTTGGTGTCACAGCCCTGAGACAGAGCTTAGCAGGAGAGCAAAAGGACCCAGAGTTTTAGAGCATATCTGAATGTGGCATTCCGATGTACAGAATTAAATGGGATTTACCTGTGCAACTTACTCCAGATTCAGCTCCCAAGCAGGCATGTTCCCTGTCCTGTTTCATCACGCATTTGCCTCCTAGCTAGATGTTCTGCGGTCTTTGCAGAAAGTCTGTTTCACATGGACCTTCCTACACAGCTGAGGGGCTCCCTCACAAGCCATCAGATTTGTTTACTTGAAATGGAAAGTAGGTATTTGCAAATCTATTTTGATTTGAGTTTTTATAAGTAAAAAAATGAAGTTTAGATGACTATAACCCAGTATATTTTTATTCTTTCCTGCCCCTTAAAACCAACCTATGGTCCTATTTCTCCAAGGAAAGAGTCTTTTATTGCCCCATTGTCCCATCCATACCACTCCCTACTTCACTGTATGTAAAAATACTGCTGGGAAATTAAAACAAGAAATGTGATTTTCCAAAGAAACTGAAGCATATCTGAGCTTAGGCAAATGATGCTGTTTTAAGTGATATTGGCAACTCAGAACCGCATCCTGTACGGTGTTTTGCCCTTTGTAAATGGTTAATTATGGTGATGGAAATTATGCAGACACCCACAGACCTATCAGGAAAAAGGAAAAGAAAGAAAGCCTCGGGTCTCCAGACTGCAGACCTAAATCAGGGACCAATGCTCGCTCAGAATACGGATTTCAGGAAACTTCCAATCACCCTCCATCTGCAGGATTTAAGCTCCCAAGGCCAGAACCTTCTATTTTTCATATTTGGGCTGTGACCTGGGCCTGAAATCAGATACCACCCCCCTTCTCCTTACCACCCTCCCTTGTGCCTCAGTAACTCTGTTATTTCTCCTATTAATATCTCATCAACATCGGGCAGGTGCTTCCTGTACGGAGGTTCTTCATTAACAAGTTGTCAGTAGGACAAAGCCAGATCCCCACTGCTGAAGGAAGCTGGCATGAGCCCTGGCAGGAGGAGGCCAGAGAACATCCTGCATGATGATTACACTTTCTATCGAGTCCGTGTTTTCCTGTCAAACTTAAATTTGGACTCATCTATCTGACTTCCAAAAACTTTCCTGGCACTTCCTCCTTAAGCAAACATTCGTTCTCAAATTAAATCTATTTAGATGCTCCATGTCATATCTGAATCAGCAGTTTTTAAATACTCGATATATCTTTAAATGCCAACAGACAAGTATAGCAGGTGTTTAATTGTGGTTTAAAGATCCACATTGTTCACATTTTACAATCACAATTAAAATTAAGCAATAACACCAAAGGAGTTCCGGTAGACAGCAATAATACTTACCCGTATAGTGAAACTGATAAGGATCCAGATATAATGATGCCCATTGTAGTAACCCTGTGGTGACTGATTGCTATTCTGCCGTTAGGAAACAACCAAGAAATACTTTATTTTTTCAGAATTATCAATTTGTTTCTAGGGTATGTGAACAATGGAAACCTTAAGGGAGAACGCAATAGTTAGTGAGGTATTAAAACAGTTATATAACTAATAAAAACACTAAATCAACTTAGATATGCAGCAGTGTGTCATTTCCATTTTAATAAAAAAGTACATTATTCTCTTCCCGAAATTACAAAATTTTATTTTATTTTTTTACTCCGTGCCAACATACTTGGAAAGTTAAAAAGTCATAAATCTACAGTTTCTGGAATTGTCATTTATGTGATTCTCTAGTCCTTAAAACAGATAAAAGAAAAACAGGCACTTTCATAAAACGATTGATTTGAAAAATTATTTGCATTCGCTGCTTGCAATTTTTTTTTCTTTGGGAGGTTGGGACGGGGAGCACAGGGACTTATAAATAAAACACACTTGATTTTCATAGCATCCCTGTATGCTGAGCGTTAAGATCTCTGGATGGGCCTGCTCAAATAGGCAGTGTGTGGAAATGCTTTATAGAGGGGAGCTTTCACATCCTTTGCGGTGCAGCCTGCACGGTAACAAAGGCTCAGGCGGAAGGTCAGACTCTTGTTCAATTAAATCCAGGCACTGGCCAGATGGGAGACAGTAGGGAAACTGAGCCAGAAGGCAGCAGCAGCCTCTCATATTTGCAGGCCTGAGGTGCCTTGAAACTCCCAGTTCCAAAACTGAGCCGAGCTGGCCAGACGTTCCACCAAGAAATTTAGACGTGGGACTTCCCTGGTGGTCCAGTGGCTAAGACTCCGCGCTCCCAATGCAGGGGGTCCAGGTTCAACCCCTGGTCAGGGAGCTAAGACCCCACATGCCGCAACTAAGAGTTTCCATGTCACAACTAAAGATCCTGCATGCTACAACTAAAGATCCTGCATGCTGCAACTAAAAATGATCCTGCATAACACAACTAAGACCCAGTGCAGCCAAATAAATTAATTAATTAATATTTTTTGGAAAAAGAAATTTAGATGCATGCATTTTTCTTCTCTGAAAACATAGAGACAAGCTTACCAGCAGGGGCTGCAGGATGGTTTCCAAGCACGCTTGACAATTCTCCTGAGTTTATTGCCTGAATTGTTGTGAAAACCCTCCCACGGGGAAAAGCCGAAAGTAGCTGTTGAAAGACCTAGCTGTAGAACTCTAGGACTGCAAGATCGTTTGAGAAGAACTGAGCAAGAGGAAAAAGGTGAAAACTAGAAAGGACTTTTGAATTCATCCAGGGCACTGAGTCTCATATTTCCACCAAAATACCCCAGAACAGTGGTCTCTGCCTTGCCTGTACTTTAATATCCCGTGGAGTGTTTTTAAATATGTACATATATTGATACACATTTAAAATATATACATAGATTCCAGGCCAGTAGAAGCCAAATCCCTTGGGAACAGAGCCTGGGTGATTCTGACACACACTCACATCACCCAGGAACTTGAGGGTGGATCCTCTTGTCTTAAAATTTGTGCACATTTTGTAATTCGACTCAATAAGGCATTTTTGTTTCATTAATTAGATAGGTTTTCTTTTCCACGAATATTCAAGTAAAATCAATGAACCAGGAAGGCGTGCCATATCTCCCCTGTGACTTGCCCTGCACCTGAGAGTGTTACAAATGCCAGAGAAGCAAGGGTCTAACTCACTGCATAAATGAAGAAACTGAGGCTCAGAGAGGTAAAGTCCTTTGGGATTTCTGATGACACTCTACCATCTGCTCCTTTGTACCATATGTAAAGGGCAACTTAGTGATGAATACTCTGGATTCTATTCAAAAGAACATAAGAAAATATGAAATGGCTGGAAAGTCTGATAAGAGAACCCAATAACAAAGGCAGTTACGATTTACTGAGCTCTGCTAAATATCAGAAATTTGCATATTCATGCATTCATTCAACAAATTTTATTGAATATTATTATAGGAAAAGCACTGATCTAGACAGCTGAGGATACAACAGATATTAACATGAGATGTGATCCCTGATTTCCTGGAACTTCAGGCTACTGGGAGAGACCAAGATTAAGCAAAAATCACAGTAATGAGGAAATAACTAGGACCTGTGATAAACGCTCTGTGGTTCCATGAGAACAACAAGAAAGATAATTGATGCAGGAGACTCAGGAAAGGAAGAGACCCCTGAGCTGACAGCATGAAGGATGTAGTTCAACAAATGGTGGGAGATGACAGAGTGAGGAACAAGCATTCCTCACAGAGAGAACAGCATGTGCAAAAGTCCTGTGGTGAGAGAAAGCAAAGCACTTCAGAAGATGTGAGGGAGGGTTAGAGTGGCTGGAATAGAGACAGCACGTAGAGCAGCAGACAGGAGAGGTGAGCAACGGCCAGGTCAAACTTTATAACCATCTTACGTGGAGGATGTCTTGGTTCCAGAGTCTAAATAACACAATCCAAGGTCACATCACTAGTAAGTGGTTGAATGGAAATGAAGCAAATCTGCTTCCCTGAATTACCCCTTTTGCTGTCCTGCCACTGCTCATAAATGCTCAGAGGTTGCCTATTACACTTCCTGTGGACTTCATGCATCGCATAGTGAGCACCAGGCTCAAGGGCTTAGTCGGCAGGGTCTGCCAGCGCTGAATGGAGGACAAAGGAAGCTCATAGGACAAGACCCAACTTGGCCTCTGAATGACCCAGAGTCAAAGAGCAGTGAAACAAAGAGAGAGAAGCTACAGAACAGCTGAGGCAGCCAGTGCCACCCTGAAATCTATGTGAAATGTTTATATTCTGACAAACGACTTCTTTGGTGTTATTTTGTATTTTTTTTTCTGCACCCCACAGAAAACTCAACTTTAAATGGTTTAAGCAATGAGGATAGTTTATTGTTTCACATAACACAAGTTCCAAAGGAGGATAGCTCCAAGGATGATTTATTCTGAGACTCAGTGAAACCATCAAGGACCAAGTCTTTTCTGCTCTACCCTCCTTAGCTTGACTGCTTTGTCCTCAATGATCTTCCATCATGGTCACAAGACGGTTGCCGCAACTTAAGTTTCACCTGTAGACAGGACAACCACCAGCCAGACGAGGGTCTGTTTCTTCCTTGTGTCTCCTTTTACAGAGTGAGGAAATATCTTTCCAAATGTCTCTGCACCAGAAGATTGATCCTCAGATCCCAGTAGCCAGAACTGGGTCCTATGCCCACCCCACGCCGTTAACCATCTAGAGCAATGAAAAGACCACACGAGGTTTAGACTAATCAGGATTTACTCCCAAGCTGGGGATAGAGTCACCTGAAAGGCACTTATATGAACAAAACTGGAGTTCTTTCAGCAGAGAGGTAGGGGAACTTATTTGAGGTAAGGAACCAGTAGTATTCTTTCAACTCCGCTTGACCTGATCAGAAGAAGTCCCACCCTCTGGGCAGCAGGAATTGAATGATTTCAGGTAGATGACACCTTTAAGATCATTTAAAAATCTAAATGGAGTAACTGTGGTTCAGGCATCTGAAATGGAGCCACATGGCCATGTGGATGTGGTTTCTGACACATACCTGCATCACTGAGAACTTGAATTTTCTCTGAACTGTATCAAACTCAAGGACACCACCAGCCATTTTCAAAACAATATCTGCTAGTAGCTGCCAATTGCAACCTTTAAGTTTCAAAGACCACCCCCCACCCCATGACTATGTAATCATTTCAGACCCCAGTTAATCCTTGCTTAGCAAGCATTCTTACTTCTTGCCAGCTCCAATCCTAATTCTTTTTTAAAAAATGTTATTGAAGTATAGTTGATTTACAATGTTGTGTTAATTTCTGCTGTACAGCAAAGTGACTCAGTTATACATATTTTTTTCATATTCTTTTCCATTATGGTTTATCACAGGATGTTGAATACAGTTCCTTGCACTATACAGTAGGACCTTGTTGTTTATCAGTACTATATATAATTGTTTGCATTCGCTAATCCCAAACTCCCAATCCATCCCCCACCCCCTACCACCTTGGCAACCACAAGTCTGTTCTCTATATCTGTTGTATCTGTTTTCATTTCATAGATATGTTCATTTGTATTGTATTTTAGATTCCATATAAGTGGTATTATATGGCATTTGTCTTTCTCTTTCTTACTAACTTCACTTAGTATGATCATCTCTAGGTCCATCCATGTTGCTGCAAATAGCATTATTTCATTCCTTTTTATGGCTGTGTAATACTCCATTGTGTATATGTACCACATCTTCTTTTTTTTTTTTTTCTTTTTTTTTTTTTGCGGTACACGGGCCTCTCACTGTTGTGGAGCACAGGCTCTGGATGCGCAGGCTCAGCAGCCATGGCTCACGGGCCTAGCCACTCTGCAGCATGTGGGATCTTCCCAGACCGGGATGCGAACCCGTGTCCCCTGCATCGGCAGGCAGACTCTCAACCACTGCGCCACCAGGGAAGCCCCCACATCTTCTTTATCCATTCATCTGTCCATGAACATTTAGGTTGTTTCCATGCCTTGGCTATTGTAAATAGTGCTACTATGAACATAGGGGTGCATGTATCTTTTTTTTTTTTTTTTTTGCGGTACACAGGCTTCTCACTGTTGTGGCCTCTCCCGTTGCAGAGCACAGGCTCCGGACGCGCAGGCTCAGTGGCCATGGCTCACGGGCCCAGCCGCTCAGCGGCATGTGGGATCTTCCCGGACCGGGTCATGAACCCGTGTCCCCTGCATCAGGAGGCGGACTCTCAACCACCGCACCACCAGTGAAGCCCGCATATATCTTTTTGAATTATAGTTTTGTCTGCGTATATGCCCAGGTGTGGAATTGCTGGATCATATGACAACTCTGTTTTTAGGTTTTTGAGGAACCTCCATACTGTTTTCCATAGTGGTTGCTTTACATTGCCACCAACAGTGTAAGAAGTTTCCCTTTTTCCCACACCCTCTCCAGCATTTATTTGTAGACTTTTTAATGATGGCCATTCTGACCGGTGTGAGACAGTACCTCATTGTAGGTTTTTTGTTGTTGTTTTGGTTTGGTTTTTTTTGTGGTACTCGGGCCTCTCACTGCCGTGGCCTCTGCTGCCACGGAGCACAGGCTTTGGACGTGCAGGCCCAGCAGCCATGGCCCATGGGCCCAGCTGCTCCGCGGTATGTGGGATTCTCCCAGACTGGGGCACAAACCTGCGTCCCCTGCATCGGCAGGCAGACCCTCAACCACTGCGCCACCAGGGAAGCCCCTCATTGTAGTTTGTATTTTCATTTCTCTAATAATTAGTGATGATAAGCATATTTTCATGCAACTCTTGGCCATCTGTATGTCTTCTTATGTCCTTGTTGGTTGCATCATTTGCAAATATTTTCTCCCAGTCTGTAGGTTGTCTTTTCATTTTGTTTATGGTTTCCTTTGCTGTGCAAAAGCTTGTAAGTTTGATTAGGTACCATTTGTTTATTTTTGCTTTTATTTCTATTGCCTTGGGAGACTGACCTAAGAAAACATTGGTACGATTTATGTCAGAGAATGTTTTGCCTATGTTCTCTTTCAGGAGTTTTATGGCGTCTTGTCTTATATTTAAGTCTTTAAGCCATTTTGAGTTTATTTTTGTGTATGGCGTGAGGGTGCTTTCTAGCTTCATTGATTGACATGCAGCTGTCCAACTTTCCCAGCACTACTTGCTAAAGAGACTGTCTTTTCCCCACAGTATATTCTTGCCTCCTTTGTCAAAGATTAATTGTCCATATGTTGTGGGTTTATATCTGGGCTCTCTATTCTGTTCCATTGATTCGTGTGTCTGTTTTTGTGCCAATACCATGCTGTTTTGATTACTGTAGCTTTGTAGGATTGTCTGAAGTCTGGGAGGGTTATGCCTCCTGCTTTGTTCTTTTTCCCCAGGATTGCTTTGGAAATTCTGGGTCTTTCAAATTTTAGGATTATCTGTTCTAGTTCTGTGGAAAATGTCACAGGTACTTTGATAGGTATTGCATTAAATCTATAGATTGCTTTGGGTAGTATGGCCTTTTAAACAATATTAATTCTTCCAATCCAAGACCATGGGATATCTTTCCATTTCTTTGAGTTATCTTTAGTTTTCTTTATTAATGGTTTGTACTTCTCAGCATATAAGTCTTTTAACTCCTTAGTGAGGTTTATTCTCAAGTTTTGTTGGGGTTTTTTTGATGTGATTTTAAAAGGGATTGTTTGTTTACATTCCCTTTCTGATATTTCATTGTTAGTGTAAAGAAATGCAACCAGTTTCTGTATGTTAATTCTGTATCCTGCTACTTTGCTGAATTCGTTTAAATCCCACAATGTGATCTTTCTCACCACAATCACTCTTTAAAGCTTCAATCATACATTCAACACACATTTTGTGTGGAATCTTTAGGGTTTTCTATATATAGTATCATGTCATCTGTGTATAATGACTATTTTACCTCTTCCCTACCAATTCCTACCCTAATTCTTGACAAACAATTTATGTAACCTTGTGGTTTTTGCCTTTTTAAGCCTCCCGCATTTTGTATTCTGGTGGAACATAATTCAAGTGCTTCTTGAATCTGCGTCTCCAGGCTGCAGTCCTTAACAGGCCACAAATAAACATCTCTTATTTCCATCAGGTCTCTGTTTCTGAAATTTTGGTTAACAAAGTTCATTGACAGTGCTTCTAATCAGCTCAACATGGTAGAAATAAAGCAGTAAACAATGGGCAAAAAAAAAAAAAAAAAAAAAGAGAGACAGGGCTTCCCTGGTGGTGCAGTGGTTGAGAATCTGCCTGCCAATGCAGGGGACACGGGTTCGAGCCCTGGTCTGGGAAGATCCCAGGTGCCGCGGAGCAACTGGGCCCGTGAGCCACAGCTACAGAACCTGCGCGTCTGGAGCCTGTGCTCCACAACAAGAGGCCGAGATAGTGGGAGGCCTGTGCACCGCGATTAAGAGTGGCCCCCGCTTGCCACAACTAGAGAAAGCCCTCACACAGAAACAAAGACCCAAGAGTAAATAAATAATTTTTTTAAACAAAGACAGTCCAACTTTGAATCCTGGATCCCTTGAAGCTGGGAGGGAGAGAACTGGACCCAATCCTGGGCAAGGCCTGACTGTGGCAGCTGTGAAGAAGTTATCCAACCTGCAGCTGTATCTCATGCACTCCACTGCCCAAGTTAACCTGCTCACACGTGAGGGTCAGTAACACTTTCAGGCCGGCCAGCCCTAAAACCAAGGACAGAGTTTAGTTATCCTCAGAGCCTATTATCAATCAGGGGGATGAAAATCACGGTGCAATCATTTGGCACATTGCTCCCTCTGTTTCCATCTCAGTGGACCAGAGTGAGCTATAAACATTAATTAGGAAAGATCCGTGACCCTCCTGAGATGATACCAAGGTTGGAATCACAGATGCCCATCACAATTAGCTCAGAGGACAAACAGGCAGGCCACCTAGCACCTTTCCTGGGACTCAGTGACAAATGATCTTAAGATTCAACAACTAGTGGGTGACTCAGGAACCACTGGAAGACATTTTTTAAAAAAAGGTCTTATGCATCTGAGTTGCTAACAGGACCACCAGCAAACTTGAAGTTAGGGCTCTTCAGTAACGTCGCATCCCCTGTCCTCTGCAGACAACATCTCCCTATTCAAACACCCTTGATAATTCCGGGCTTTCTGATAGAGGAGTCATGACATAGGAACACCAAGGAGTAGGATCAGACAGCCACAAGACATGTGGGATGGAAGGGACTCTCAGAAAACAAGGATCCTGGGATCAGAAGACGACAGAGGTGAAAGATGTCTCAAAAGAGTGTAGAACGACCTCCTCATACCACGCTCCAGGCATCATGGAATCTCTTGGTTCCCCCAGAAATTTAGAAAGATTAATGCCACTAAAAAATTCTAGAGACCCGCTCCATGGCTGCGATATTATAAACAAGCCCTTAAATCCCATGATGTGATTTTTCTCACAACCATCACTCTTTTTTATTTTATTTATTTATTTATTTTTTTGCACTGTGTCGGGTCTTTGTTGCGACCTGCGGGATCTTCGTTGCAGCATGTGGGATTTTTCATTGCGATGCTCCTTGCAGTGCACAGGCTTCTCTCTAGTTGTGGCGTGCAGGTTTTCTTTCTCTTCGCTAGTTGTGGCGTGGGCTCCAGAGCGCATGGGCTCTGTAGTTTGTGGCACACTGGCTCTCTAGTTGAGGTGCACAAGCTCAGTAGTTGTGGTGCTCGGGCTTTGTTGCCCCGTGGCATGTGGGATCTTAGTTCCCCAACCAGGGATCGAACCCACATCCCCTGCATTGGAAGGTGGCTTCTTTACCACTGGACCACCAGGGTAGTCCCCACCATCACTCTTTAAAGCTTTCATTATGCACTCAACACATATTTATTGGGTACCTACTATGGGCCAGTAGCTGTAAAGGTGACTTTAAGGCCCCACACTTGGCATTTTGCATATGTAATTACCCTTCCTGGCCATGACCCTAAAGAGAAGCTACTACTTACCCCATTTTAAAAGGCTGGTATATTTCAAAACTATAGCTGGTGAGTTTCAGAGATCAGATTGGAATCCTAGCCTATCTGTGTAGTGCCACAAAAATGCTGCCAACAAACCACCCCAAATATCAGTAGATTAAACCTACATTCATTTACTGTTAGTGATCTGGAGGTCGGCTGAGGGCCATTTGATCCAGACCAGGCTTGATTCAGGGTGACTCCAAATGCCTCTCACTTTTTTGGGAGCATCAGACTGCCTCAGGTGTGTTGTTGTCAAGACCACAGTAAGCACCGTTGAGACTTGGTTACATGGCCCGTGGCAACATTCCATTGGCCAAAGAAAGCTACATGGACAAACTCAGGTAAGGGCAGAGGAATATATTCTACCTTTTAGTGAGAGAAACTGCAAAGTTATATGGCAAAGGGGCCATTTAGGTAATCCACCACAGTCTAATTTCAAAACCTATGCACATTGCTGCCAGTCTCTCCAGATAAACAAATAAATAAAATATGTGTAATTGAAATGCATCTAAGATGCTGGGAATCTTTGGTGAAAGGGAAACCTCACTCAGCCCAGAGGGTCAGGGAGGAGGTGCAGCAAGAGAGGAGACTGCTAAAAAGAAAGTAATTAAGCTCAAATGGCTTCTGACTGAAGTCAAGGAGAGGGGCAGGCATGAAAATGTCAAGCTCTGGCCTCAGCAAGTTGGTCCCAGCAGGAAGCAGCCTAGGGAGTAGAAGAGGTTTTGATGACTCAGATTAACCCAGGAGACAAGCACACTGGAACTGAAACTTTCTGTGGTTTACCTAAGCCAGGCATCAGCTCTCTGGAGAGATGGACGTTATGATCAGTTAAACAATTTCATCAAACTTCACACTGTAACCCTTGGGCAAAACCAGAAATGATTATTCACTGGTAGGATTTTAATAGCAAGAGGTGGGCAAATCAAAACTCTGACGGAAGAGTGGCATCCAGTGGCCAGGGGTTAATTTGCAAGGAGCCACAGATGCAGGCATACAGATACGGCAGTTGCTGGCTAACCACATCCCAGGGGAGGTTCAGCAGACCACAAGGAGTGGCAGGCACCAGCCTGGGGCCCGCAGAGGAGAGAATCCAGTGAACGACAAAGACAGATATGGTCCCCCTCCTCCTGGAAGAACTCAGGAACCTTCTGAATTTCCTTCAATCCTGGTGTTCCCATCCAATCTGTTCTACCAAGCAAACTGTATCTTATATACTAGAATGTAGGTTTAATTATCTCACAATGCACATCTCTAGTCCTGGACCCATTAAATTTCTTAAGTACCTAACGTAAATTTTATCTCTGATTTTTCAGAATAGTTTGGTCTGCTTTTCCTTTCATTGCTGTAAAACAAAACATACCACCCATACATCAAAACCTTTAAAAAAGGACTTCTATGCAAGTGATCCGCCTTCTCACTCTGGAAAGGTACATGCTATTGGAGACTGATTTTCCTTTATAGCTGGAGATAATATCTGAGGTCTCAATCAAACTTTAGCTAATTTAAAACATACAAGCATATTCTCTGACCATAATAGAATTAAAGTATAAATCAATAAAAGAAGAATAACAGGAAAATTTCCAAATACTTAGAAATTAAACAAAACACAGTTAAATCCATGGATAAAAAGGAAAAAATTTCCTTAGGGAATTAGAAAATATTTTGAACTGAACAAAATCCTTAGAGAGAAGTTCATAGCATGAAATGCTTCTATTTTTTTTTTAAAGAACATTCTCTAAGTTTCCACCTCAAGAAAATAGGAAAGAGCAAAATGAGCCCCATTTAAGTTGGAAAAGGCACTAATAAAGATAAGACCAGAAATCAACAAAACTGAAAACAGAAAAACAATAGAGAAAATTGATGAAACAAAAAGATTTTTTGAAGATCAATAAAACGGACAAACCTCGAACAATACTGAAGAGTGCAGAGAGATGAAACAAATTATCAGTATCAGAAATGAAATAGAGGATCTCACTATACTCCCTCAAAATATTAAAAGGATCATAACAAACGGCTACGTACACAAACTCAAAAACTTGGATGAAATGAACCTACTCCTTGAAAACCACAAACTACTGAAACCCAAAATAAAATAGATAACCTGAAAATTCTAAAAATATTAAAGAAATTGAATTTGTAGTTTAAAACATTCTGGAAAGGAAATCTCCACGCCCAGATAGTTTCACTGGCAAATTCTACTATATGTGTAAAGAAGAAATTACAGCAATGCTACACTTTCTCTTCCAGAAGGTAGAAATGGAGGAAATATGTCACAAGTAATTTTACAAGTCCAGCATTACCTTTATACCAAAACCAAAGACATTAAAAGAAAATGAAACTACAGACAAGTATCCCTCAGAAAGACATAAAAAAAATCAAACCCAGCAATATATCAAAAGAATAATACAACACAACCAAGGAAGTTTATTCTGGGGAAGTGAGACTGGTTTAATATTCAGAAATCAGTATAATTCACCATATTAACAGCCTAGAGAAGAAAAGCCATGTGGTTATATTAATAGATTTAGAAAAAATATTTGACAAAATACAACACCCATTCATGATTTCTTAAAATCTCTCAGCAAACTAGGAATAAAAGGGAAGTTCCTCAAAATTATAAAGGACACTTACCAAAAAATCTGCAGCTAATATCATACTTAATAATGAAAGACTGGGGCTTCCCTGGTGGCGCAGTGGTTGAGAGTCTGCCTGCCGATACAGGGGACACGGGTTCGTGCCCCGGTCCAGGAAGATCCCACGTGCCCCGGAGCGGCTGGGCCCGTGAGCCATGGCCACTGAGCCTGCGTGTCCGGAGCCTGTGCTCTGCAACAGGAGAGGCCACGGCAGTGAGAGGCCCACATACCACAAAAAATAATAATAATAATAATAATGAAAGACTGAATTCTCCCCCTGTCAGTCAGAAACAAGACAAGGGTGTTAACTCTCATCACTCCTACTCAGTATTGTCCTGGAACTCCTAGCCACTGCAATAAGGCAAGAAAAAGAAAGAAAAGATATACAGATTGGAAAAGACAAACTGATTGTCTATGTGGAAAATTCTAACAAACCTATAAGAAAGAAAGAAGGAAGAAAGAAAGAAAGAAAGAATGAAAGAAAGAAAGGGAGGGAGGGGGAGGGAGGGAAGAAAGGGAGGAAGGAGAAAGAAAAGGAAGGAAGGAAGGAAGGAAGGAAGGAAGAAGAAAGAAAGAAAGAAAGAAAGAAAGAAAGAAAGAAAGAAAGAAAGAAAGAAAGAAGAGAAAGAAAGAAGACAAGAAAATCCTAGAATTAATAAGTGAACTTAGCAGGGGTGCACTATACAAGGTCAACACAGAAAACTCTATTATATATTTTTTAAGTCCCAGTTTACTAATCTGTAAAACAGGGAAAACAATAAATTTTTCCTGTAAGTTTGTTATGAGAATTAAACATTTAATATATGCAAACCACATAGCATAGTGTCTTGTACATTGTAAGTGCTTGATAAAAGTTAGCTATCACTTACTATTGTTAAGTATAGGAAGGTAGATATGGATGCACGTGAAGCTGATATGAAAAAGATCTATGGGTTTCATGGACGAAAATCTAAATGAGGTCAGTAGATCTAGCTGCCCAACACTGCTAAGGCAACTTAGGACTGCATTCTGAGCTCTGCAAAATAAGGATATATTAAGGCAATATGAGACCTCCAACTTGAGTTCTGTGTTCAGTTTTCGGTGCCATATCTTAACAGGTACATTGGGAAAAGCACTGACTTCCTAACAGAGTATGAACAGAAGGATGAATGTGCGGGAAACCACGCCATGATTGCAGCAAGGAGGGATGCTTACAATGGAAACATAATGGTTAACAGTTGTAAGATAGCTCTCCACAAATATCTGTCATGTGGAATGGGGCTAGACATTCTCCAAAGCATTAACCTATGACCAGAAGGTAGACAATATACACTTATTTAACTATTATATTAGAAGTAATATTTAAAGCTCCTCTCAGCTAAAACAAGTAACCTTGTGGGGTGAACAGGGATTATAATTTGATCTGCATACTTATAAATAAGGAAAATTAAGGCTAAAACTAAAGTACTTGACCAAGATCTCAAAGCTAGCCCGTACAGAGTTACGATGTAAATTGTGGCCTCTTGACTCTATCCAGGGATTTTCGTGGTCCTTCAGTAAATCAGAGAGGCTAGGACTGGAGTCTACAGTCTTTGGCTCTGCTATTTGGTCAAGTGGCCTGGGCCTCATGAGTGAGGCTGAAGATAATATTCAACTCTTTTGAAGCAACATTCTAACTAGGCTGAAGTTAGACCATAGTGCTGAGTTTAAATACAGAAGGATGCAGAATCTAACCACTCAGCTAGCTACAACCATCCCCCAAATGAATGTGGGGTAGGGTGATGGGGTGTGAGCAGATGCTATTGATGGTTTTTGCCGAGTGTTTGAAAACCCACTGTGAATATTGATGCCAAGAGCTTGTTGCTGGCTCTTAGAAACAAACAGAAGATGGAACAGCCATTTTTTTCCTTCGATACAGGATACTGTTAGCCAAATGCAGAATTTCAGTTTGATTAAGAAACACAAGTCCACCATACATTTGCTCCTATTGTTAAATTGTGGTTGTTGATGCTTTGGGGAGTAGACTCTCCTGAAAGAATTATACTAACCACAGTGTACAGAGGCCAAGGCAACTATGCCATATGTGTGATGATGCCCTATCCTGACAGCCGGATCAGCCAATGAATGGATTTTTTAATGATTATTCAATCTCTTCCAACAGAACCTCATTAGCTCCAACCATTGTCACCCTCTATCCTGCCAATGAGTCGAGTTTTCAGTTCACTGAAAGCTTAGAATTTTCCTACTCATGCAGGCAGATTAAAGCTCTCAACTAACTCAGGTGTAACTCATTTAATTCACCACCCAACTAATTACTGCAGATGCAGATAAACCAGGCTAAAGGGAAAGAATTCACCTCATAACACAAAACAAAGAGCAAGTAAGCATGTTTCTGAATACCCAGCAAAGGATGTGTCAGATGGCAGACATCTTAAAAAGCAAACAAATGTTCCAATGACTTCAAAACTCAATGAATTCTAAGAAGAAAAAAAATTATAGCACAGTCTTTGTGCATTTGGGGTCTACTTGGTTCAACCTTGAATGCCATCTAACAACAGAAATAAAGTCAACTGTTTCAATCAAGTAAAATTTGAATTCATCAGGTTCTCACACAATTTCATATTAAACCATATAGTTTTCCTCCCCAGATTGGGCTTGTTTAGCAGTGAATAAAGTATGGAAACTAGAATCAAGGACACTTTAAAATGTGAACTCTCTGTCCTTCGGAGAGGTTAACTTTGAAATATGAAATTAATTGAATGTCTTTTGCTCTAAAGAACATTAATTGGATGTATCTTATTGTGTTAAAAAAATTGTGTTTCAAAGGGAAATAATTTTAAAAACCAGACTTTTGTTTTGACAGGTCATTTTCTCAAAAGTCATATTCAGGAAATCAGTCATTTGAGCATACACTTTGAAAACAATACAAAACCAATTTTAAACATCCCATTAGAATAATTCATTTTTTCATTTACAAAGGTTATGGACTGAATAAAATTTCAGTCTTGGCAGAGAGTGGTATTCTTACTTACGGAAGGAAATCTCCATACAATTCTTTCTCTTTAATAAGTAACTACTACATGGTAACATTATATTCATCATATTCCTACTAACCCATCCCTGTGAGATGTTTGGGGAAATATTTCATGGTCCCATTGGGCAAGAACTACAACCCATTCTGAGGAGAATGGCCAAGGAGAACAGTCTGAGAATCAGACAATGTTCAAGTACCATCTCCATCATTCAGTGTGTGTGACCCTAGCAAATCCCTAACTCTCTGAACCTAAGTTTCTTCATCTGTAGAGTATCACAGCCTTGTAGTAACATGCAGCAAAACTGAACAGAAATAAGCCTGTCAGCCAAAATTTCATTAAAATGACCAGGTCATTGGAATCCTGACTCAAAATCAAACTGCAGAAACCCATTCAGTCTGAATTTCTATGTGCTATATGACAACACACAGGGAGTGTCTGAAATTAGCATTTGGGATGACTACAAAAGAATGTGTTCAAAATAACTGACTTCTGTTTCTATAGTGAGAACTACAGATGACTTAACACATACAAGGAACCAGATACCAACCTCCAATTCTCTCTTTCCTTCTCTCTCTCTCCCTCCTTCCCTCCCTCCCTCCTTCACCTAAGTGCTCTGTGACTGTTTTCTTAAGCAACAGGCTCCCTAGCCATGGGGCAGTGGGCGAGTTGTTTTTAAACTCTCTTTGATATTAATTTACTTCTAGCTTGGTGGAAAAAACCCATCAACAACCCATTGCTCTCAAACATGGGGGCCATGATTCTTTTTAACATCCCTTAAAATTTGCTCAGCAACCACAACTCAAGATTTTTCCCAAAATTTATTCTCCAGAGTCAAATCCCAAAAGATTCATTGAAAAAACACAGGTAAGGAAGCTCAATGGCTAAATGTCTGGGAAACATTGCATACTTCACTTTGCTCTTGGAAATTCATTCTTCTTAGATTAAAGGAGCTAATATTTGCAGGAAATAAACCTGTTTAACTTTGTTTAACTTGGTATTTCCCAAACGTATTTGACCCTTTCCTCAAGGTAGCTAATTAGAAATCCCACTTTAATATTCTACCAAACACATTTAGGTAATTCTGATCCAATCACTTGGTAACCAGTATCATGTGGACCAGGAACTTTTTTTAAGACAATAGGAAAGTCTGAAAAACCTAGAGTTTAAGCAACACTCTTCTGAATAATCCCTGGATCAAAAAAAAAGTCTCAGAGGAAATTTTTTCTTTATCCTGAACTTTAGAAAATTCACCAGACATGTTTATCAGTAATTGCTATTTCCAGGGAATTCCCTGGCAGTTCAGTGGTTGGGACTTGACACTTTCACTGCAGGGGGCCCAGGTTCCATCCCTGGTCCCAGACCTAGGATCCGGCAAGCCACACAGCGCAGGCAAAAAAAAAAAACTAATAAATTTTTAAAATAAATAATACTTGCTATTTCCATAATACCTAGTTCAGTCACTTTGCCTGAATTGTGGTAAACTCTTACAATCCATTGGCCTGGAGTTGTTTTGTTTTGTTTTTGATGCAAGTTTTCTTCTTACATTGTTTCTGCATGCTTGAATTATTATTTATCTGCTCTCTTCCCTCTAGTCAGTTTTATCATATTTTTTCCTCTGTGTTCTTAGAGAATATTGTCCTTTAACTCGGTAAATCTGAGTGGGGGAGGGAGGTTTGCAATCAGTAATGTGATTCTCTGTACACAATGAAAGTTTACATTACTATCTGCATCTTAGCCAGTTCCCCTTTTATCCCACCCGGCAACTTCATGGTGTACAGAAAGAGCCACCTGAGATAACGCAAATAATGCCCCTAGCATGGCATCCAGAACAGCAAACATGCAAGAAAGGTCAGCTACTGTTGTAGCCATTATTCCCATTTATATAAATAGTTGAGTACCCACAAAAGAACTAAAGTAATGGTTTTGCAATAAAAAAGAGAGTATGCAAAATTAGATATAAAAAGTCATAAATGGATTCTTCCAGAAGACAAAAAAATGATAGTCATTACGTTTCTTTACATTATTTAGATAGTAAAAACAATATGCAGAAAAAATAATAAGAGGCAGGTGCAAGAATCACCATCCATCAACATTTCTGGAATGTCCAAGGTCAGGGTACTCCTCTAACCTCTGCTCATGCCCCTACACTTTGTTCTCCTGTGATATCCAGATAGTAAATAGTAGGTTACTTTGGCTCTAGCTTGCTGTTCATACCAGGAATAAATGATCAGAGAACTCTAGCTTTAAAAAATACAGTTACTCGAAAGAAAGAAAGGGAGAAAGAAAGAAAGAAAGAAAGAAAGAAAGAAGAAAGAGAGAGAGAGAGAGAGAGAGAGAGAAAGAAAGAAAGAGAGAGAGAAAACCATACTATAATAAAACTTTTTCACAGCCACATAACTGCAGCAATAGAGCAGTAATGGCTACTAAATACTACCCTAATCCTACAAGTGAACAGATTCTTGAAAATTTCAAAGTGGCAGCTTTGATTTGAAGATTCACCTCATTGACTATCTAATTCATTCCTAATGACATAATCATTGGTGAACAGTAAAGGCAATTCAGAGGGTCAGAACTCTCCTATTAGTCATTAGCTTTTAAATCTAGAGCGCTGTTTTACTACTGAGCCTTGTATTTCACTATTTAAAAGAAGAAGAAAGTATCCCCATTTCCTAGGTGATGATTGTTAAAACGGCTGCCACAAACTGCACGTGGTTATTATAGCGCAAATAGAGAGCTGCTGGAGACATACAACAAAACACATTTAAATCTATTCCACCAAAAAAAAATTTTTCACAAATAAAAGTCAGCTAGAGAGAAATTAATTACCTTATTATGTTCCACAAGGAAAACAAGTGTTAGATACCCTGCTGCATTGTTTGTGGTAAGCAATCAATATTTTACTGTCTAACCATATTTAACTTTACGTGTATATCTAAATCCCTTTCTACTAGGAATTCTAATACAATACTCTAAGCATAACTCATGGCCATATTCAGGTAAATTAAAGATTCCCTGAAATACACCACGCGAAGGAAGTCATATTTCATCCACATCTGTTTCTCTTATTCATTACCTAAGCCTTCAACCCCCAATTCTCTCCATGGTTCTTTATTAATTTAAACAAAATATGTTCAACTGGACTTTTCTTTGTAAGGCATAAATCTGCGCACTTACCTATAATAGACCATTAACAAAGACCAAAAATTTTTATATAGTAAGCACTATAACAAAATAGGTTTCTAAAATGTTATGTGATTAATTAGATGATTGTACTTGTTTGTACTGAGCATCTTTGAAAGGTTTGCTTTAGATTCAATGGCCTGTAGCTCAAATATTGATCTGCTTCCTGGATTCTGAAGATGGATGGGACAAGACCATAATGTTTGGGTTTGCAATAGTTAACCTGAAAGCCTTTCATAGGTGCCTGAGAAATTGTTGAGTGGTAAATATCAAGAGCTCTTTAACCATGGGGAATGTTTTCATACCTACTATTGTATGGGGTTTTCTTCTTATTTGAAATTTGTTATCAATGCCTCCATATTTCAAAATCCGAGATAGGGAAATAATGTTTTGTAAAAAGAGATAGTGGTAAATAGAAAAAATGGATAAGGATGATGTTGGTTTTATTCCTGTGTGTATATTAATGTGATGAGTCGTAGGAGAGGGGAGGAGGGGAAACATTTTTGTGCCAGCTTGAAGCTCCTGGACTTGATTTATTTTATTTTACAGTTTATAAGATTAAAGGGTAATGCTCATTTGACTTTACACTTAATGTTTAAATTTAATAAATGTTTTCATCTCCATGTCCATAGGACTGCTACTTCCTTTTCTCTAAATTTCAAAAGTGAATATTCCCTTACTGCATATTTCTCAGTAGACTCTAAAATCTACACTAATATTGGGTATTTCCAAGGGCTGTCAACAAAGCCTTAGAGGAAATAATGGGTCAGTAGCCTTTAACATATCCATCCCAATGTTCACAGAACCCTGTCCTACCTCATCTGGAAAGACAGTCAAGAAGTAAAAGGAAAGCTTTCCATCTAATGGGGTTGAGTGGAATTGGTACCCCTATATGAATGCATTCATTAATCCAATTACATTTATAAAAATGAACAAGTTGTTTGATAGGTGGATCGTATAGCTTTGAGCAATGCCCTCATATATATTAATGGTAGTATTTTGTAACCCACAGAGGCAAAGACGGACCTATTCACCAATGGAAAGCTCTTTTGCAGATTTTTTCCCAAGGGCATTAATTTCTCAATCTAGTGCCTTTTCAAAAAGAAAACTTTCAATGAAGATATTTTTATTAGAGGGGTTAGGGAGAAATGTGGAAGTTTTGCCAGAGCAAAATGTTACTCCTTTTCTCCCATGCCTCAGAAAAAAAAAAAATACAGGAGGTTCCTTAAAAAACTAAAAATAGAACTACCATACGACCCAGCAATCCCACTACTGGGCATATACCCTGAGAAAACCATAATTCAAAAAGAGTCATGTACCACAATGTTCATTGCAGCTCTATTTACAATTGTCAGGACATGGAAGCAACCTAAGTGTCCATCATCAGATGAATGGATAAAGAAGATGTGGCACATATATACAATGGAATATTACTCAGCCATAAAAAGAAACAAAATTGAGCTATTTGTAGTGAGGTGGATGGACCTAAAGTCTGTCGTACAGAGTGAAGTAAGTCAGAAAGAGGAAAACAAATACCATATACTAACACATATATATGGAATCTAAAGGAAAAAAGGTCATGAAGAACCCAGGGGCAAGACGGGAATAAAGACACAGACCTACTAGAGAATAGACTTGAGGACACAGGGAGGGGGAAGGGTAAGCTGGGACAAAGTGAGAGAGAGGCATGGACATATACACACTACCAAACATAAAATAGATAGCTGGTGGGAAGCAGCCGCATAGCACAGGGAGATCAGCTCAGTGCTTTGTGACCGCCTGGAGGGGTGGGATAGGGAGGGTGGGAGGGAGGGAGACACAAGAGGGAAGAGATATGGGGACATATGTATATGTACATCTGATTCACTTAGTTATAAACAGAAACTAACACACCACTGTAAAGCAAATATACTCCAATAAAGATGTTAAAAAAACAATACAGTGAAGATTATGCCAAAAGCCTTCAGGAACAATTCAACCTCCAACTGAACCTGGGAAACACTTGCAAATAATCAGATTTTGTAATGTAAAACTAACTGCAACATATTATGTGAAACTAAGTTCTTCTGAAGTCTTGATTAATCTAAAGTTCTTAGGAAGGAAGTGACTCACCAGCACTGTCATCTCATGACATTGGAAATGTTTTCTCAATCTTTCAACCTTTATTTACAGTAAATACTTACTTGTTTGCAACCACTTCAACAATGAAGATCGTGAATAAGAGAGAATACATATGTTAGATTGGACCGTCTCATCGTTCTTTGCCCAAAAAACCTCTAACAACTGACCAAATTCTATGGATTTCAACTAAAGTCCACACCTTGCAATAAAACTCCCTTTCTCTCTTATGGCTCCCTAATCTGTATGTAATGGCAGCTCTTAATTTCCTCACTTTGAATAAATCCAATTAACTTTGACTATTTTTCCTGTCCTGTCTAGTTTAATTCCATCTTGCCAGTAAGTGAGACCCAGAAAATGCCAGAAAATTCATGATAAATCCCAAGAAATTCCAAGATAGTATTTTAACAAATTTTACATGAGATGCAGCTCATTTTCATCATGTTCATAAAGCTCAATAAAAGAATGTCACACCACAGTCAAAATTGTATCAATAGGGTATAACTTCAGTGCTCCATCTAGATTCCCATAGATCTCTCAGGAGCTTGTTTTGGAGAACTTCCTTCAAGCCACTGGACACACTCTTGTGCATTCTAATGACTGAGAGATTCAGGAGTATGAAAGTCCAGCTTCCTTGCCATAGGTTTGGAAAAACTGCATTTGTAAAACAAGAATTGATTGTCATAAAAAGGAGCAAAGATAAGAGACTTTGGCAATTAAAACTACAATTGTCATAATAAATTTGACAGAAAAGATGAAAAAAAAGAAGAGTAGATCTCTCAAAACACTGAGGAGAATTACAAAGAAATGGAAAATATAGGGGGGGATCAGTTGAAGAGATTCATGAACAAGATACAAGAAGAAACTAAGAAAATGAAGTGAAAAAATAGTTGGAGACAAATTTCCTGAGCTAAGAAAAGACAGAGCCTATGAGATTGAAGGCAACCACAAAGCGCCTAACAGGATGAACTTAGGAAGACTCATCCTTAGTGATACCTTAATGAGATTTCAGACTACTGAAGATAATAATACAAAGATCCAAAATTGGCCACCAAAGAAGAACAGGTTACCTGCGAAGGAAGGAGAATCATAGAGACATCAGATTTCTCATCAGCAACATTAGCTGCTAGAAGATGATGGAATCATCCTTTAAAGTTATGAGCAGAAATTAGTTTGAACCAAAAATTCTATTTCATAGAAAAATCCCGCATTTTTAGACAAAAAGTTTATCTCCACTAATCCTTTGTAAAAAGTAACTTGAGGCTGTAAACAGAAATGCGAGGAAGACATGGAATCTAAGAAATATTATTTCTAGGACTTCCCTGGCAGTGCAGTGGTTAAGACTCCACACTCCCAATACAGGGGCACGGGTTCAATCCCTGGTCAGGGAAGATCCCGCATGCTGCGTGGCATGGCCAAATAAAAGAAATATTATTTCTAAAGCAGGAGTTCAATGAAAACATATCCCAGGAGGAGAGCTATGCAACAGAACTAGGAAACAATTGTTCCAAAACAGAATGGGAGGTAAGGGAATCCAAGAAAATTATGTCTAAGAAAAAGGTGTAGGGATTTCCCTGGTAGTCCAGTGGCTAAGACTCCAAGCTCCCAATGCAAGGGCCCTGGGTTTGATTCCTGTTCAGGGAACTAGATCCCACATGCTGCAACTAAAAGATCCCACATGCCACAACAAAGAGCCCGCATGCGACAACAAAGATCCTGTGTGACTCAACTAAGACCCGACGCAGCCAAATAAATAAATAATTTTTTCTAATTTTTTTAAAAAAGAAAAAAGTGTATCCCATTCCATTTATTTTTTAAAAAACTTTTATTGGAGTATAGTTGATTTACAATGTTGTGTTAGTTTCAGGGGTACAGCAAAGTGATTCAGTTATACATATACATATATTCATTCTTTTTCAGATTCTTTACCCACATAGGTTATTATAGAATATTGAGTTCCCTGTGCTATACAGTAGGTCCTTGTTGGTTATCTATTTTATATATAGCAGTGTGTATATGTTAATTCAAAGGTCCTAATTTATCCCTCTCCCCACCATGTTTCCACTCTGGTAACCATAAGTTTGTCTTCGAAATATGTGTCTGTTTCTGTTTTGTAAATAAGTTCATTTGTATCATTTTTTTAAATTAGATTCCACATAAGAGTGATATCATATATTTTTCTTTCTCTGTCTGACTTACTTCACTTAGTATGATCATCTTTAGGTCCATCCATGTTGCTGCAAACGGCATTATTTTGTTCATTTTAAGGCTGAGTAATATTCGATTGTATATATGCACCACATCTTCTTTACCTATTCTTTTGTCAATGCCATTCCACTCTTTTCTCTTTTTAATTTTATTTATTTTTGGTTGCGTTGGGTCTCCGTTGCTGCGTGCGGGCTTTCTCCAGTTGCAGCGAGCGGGGCCTACTCTTTGCTGCGGCGCGTGGGTTTCTCATTGACCGGCTTCTCTTGTTGCAGAGCACGGGCTCTAGGTGCGCGGGCTTCAGTAGTTACAGCACGTGGACTCAGTAGTTGTGGCTCACGGGCTCTAGAGCTCAGGTTCAGTAGTTGTGGTGCACGGGCTTAGTTGCTCTGCGGCATGTGGGATCTTCCCGGACCAGGGCTTGAACCCGTGTCCCCTGCATTGGCAGGTGGATTCTTAACCACTGTGCCACCAGGGAAGTCCCCACTTTTTTTTTTTTTTTTTTTCGTTACGTGGGCCTCTCACTGCTGTGGCCTCTCCCGTCGCGGAGCACAGGCTCCAGATGCACAGGCTCAGCGGCCATGGCTCACGGGCCCAGCCGCTCCGCAGCATGTGGGATCCTCCTGGACGGGGGCACGAACCTGTGTCCCCTGCATCGGCAGGCGGACTCTCAACCACTGTGCCACCAGGGAAGCCCCCCACTCATTTTTAAATAGAGAAGCAAGTTGAGCTTAGCAGTTAGATTAAAACATATGTTTATTTTGTCATGGTGGGGAGGGGCAAAATATCAATTAGAAAGTCCAAGAAAAATTAATTGTATAAGACAAAAAATGACTTAAATATAAAAGAAACTAAAATATGGCATGATTCTGAGCGATTAAGCTAGGTAAGAACGCTAAAGTGGAAGGAAAATATGTATAATGGATACTTTGGTATTCCCCCTGTGCCCTTCCTCGGGGCTGACTCACCCATTCCCGCAGTCGCTGGTAATATCAAATGCTGGCTGCTCACATCTTCGTTCCTCACTGGCAATTGCCCTCAGCCTCAGAGAACTGTCTTGCCCAGGGTTACATTCTCTGTAGGACTGTCTGAAACCTCAGTTGCAACCACACTGCACATCAGCTTCTCCCAATGCCCGATCCTGCTTTCCTCACTTCTTTGTGAGTGAATCTCCCAAGAGCACTCCCTATGCAGTTCTCCATCTCAGAGCCTGTTTCCAGGGAGCCCAATTGTAAAGTCACAAAGGTAAAAGGGTGAGTGGGGAATTCAGAAAACTGCACGTGATTCTCCCTCTATAACTGGCACATAGCTTTCACGTGGAGAGATGGAGAGGGGAAGAGAGGAAATTAACAGAGATATGTGGAGGCCAGAGAGTAAAGAGATCTGGATGCTACACTATGGAGTCTGCACGGGAAGTCAAAGCTATATGACCCTGGGCTGTGGTGAGAAAAATGAGACACTGTCTCTGAAAATGCTTTGTGATGAGATTCAAATGTAAATGATTAACAGACTTCAGCCTATGATGTTTGAGCGTGCCCACAGGCCTGATAAACCCGGCCAACTACAAGTCTATTTACAACAAGAACTAAGAGAATCCTACCCTATGGGGAAAAGGCATCAGATAGAAAAGCTGGTCTAATAACAGTGGTTATTGGAAGACGGCACGATTCTGAGTTACGAAGTGTCGCTTGGATTTGTCCACCCTGCCCTCACTGCCCTCCAGCCCCAGCCCCAATGAACTTTGTGGCAATGGGGGATGGAGAGAAGGAGAGAGGACAGAGGAAGCATCATGAAGGAGAAGCGATGAATAGCAACAGGAAGAACTGGGGCAGTAGAGCTCTGTAAGACAGTTGGCACAAATAGCCCTGCTTCATCATGTGACCCCAGATTGGGAGAGACATATATTATCTACTTCTGCCAGGAATACAGTGTGGCTCTGGCATCCTGAGAACTCCAAAAAGCGCTATGCACAGTTGCCACCAAAGGAAGCCCAAACATCTGCGGCAGTGATGCTCAGAAGAAGAGGAAGATCCCATGGAGAGCAGCTCAGCCCCGGGCCCCAGAGGCAGGGAAGTGCCCCATAACTGGAGACCTACCCAGAAGGAAGCCAGAGCAGCAGGGGGAAAAAATGGGGGCCATAAATGGTACCCAGCAGAACCGATGTGGGACTCCCAGCAATAAATGCTGGACTCTTTTCCAGAAGCAGAGGTCCCGCAATTATAGATGAGAGTCAGAGAAATCTGTGTTGCTACTGTTAGTGTCATCCCATTTCAACAAGGATTTATGTAGCCTGGGGAAGCATAGTAATAATTACTATTATTATTTACCAGATAATAGCAATCTTGATAAGAAAAAATTGCCTTTCATTTCTTATTAATCACTGCCTAGCCTAATCCCCTACAAACAGGTGCTGAATAAATGTTGACTAAATGAATAAATAAATGCATGACTACTTTATTATCTCAGGTTTCCCTGAAATTGGAACATAAAAGATATTATGTTAAGGTGTAAAGAATGGCACATCAGGCTCATAATCAAAGGACGACTAGTGAATGACATCAAAGGCCACAGATTCTGGGATGTTGCAGAAGCACTAAAACTTCCATGAGTGTATCATCTGTAGTCTGAAGACTCCTCTGGAATTGATCATATTTTCCATTTGCAACAACTCCTTGGGGTGGTAAATGTCATATGCTACTACCTCCTGGGTAAATAGCATATCATTCTCTGTGCCTGTCTAAAACTCTAAGGAGAGTTATTTGTCATCAAGTGTGTCTTTCCACTGGGCAAAAGCTGGGTCCTCAGTGTTTGCTTATCATTCAGAGTGTGTCTTGAGCTGTACCAAAACCTGGATCAGTTTCTCCTGCTCAGTAGGGGTGAGTTACAGATGTGGTCTTACCTTCTTGGCATTGCCAACAGCCATGTGCTTTGACCTCTCTCAATAAGAATTTAGAACACATTTCCCCCTTTTCAACTAAAATCTTTGTCCCAAGTAAAACTTCTGCCAACTAGACCTCATCTGAATGCTTCTGTGCTAGGCCCCAGGACTCATTTGGGTTTGAGCCCAGTCTGTTCAGAAACCACAAGTTGAACATAAATATTTAGAGTATGGGGGTGTTCAAATAATTGTATGAACCAAAAATATTTTTAAACAAAATATTCTACATCTTATCTTTCTTTTTTTAACCTGTAACTATTTATTCCCTCCCCTTTAACACACCTTGGCAGGAAGAGCCTAACAGGTTTCATCCAATAAACATGGCCCAACCCATTTTTCTTATCAGATTTCTCTCTCCTGAAAAGTTTTCTGAAGTGAGGAACGATATTATTGCCCTCAACTGTAACATGATCTATTTCTCTGGTCTCCTTTAAGCTGTTTATCATTTGCTTCACTATTTCAGATGGAATTAATCTTCGAAAAACAGATAACACTCTATGATGTTTGATGGCTAAAAGCTCCATCAAGACTTTTTCACAACTTGTTAATGGAACAGAAAGCAGCCAGGTAACTGCATTGCTGGTGCTGTAATAAATGCTTACTACTGCATTCGCTAAAGCTGTCAGCGTTGCTTCACAGACATTGAGGAAACCTCTTTGTTTCAAAAATCATTGAAATATTTCAGGCCCTTTTGCATGAGCCAGAGATATTCTCAGAGAGCTGAGCATCGATAACAATGAAACCGACATGACAACATGCAACAGCAATCTGAAACATTGTATGGGGAGTTCCAGCCTGCCTTTCATTGGAGGAATACTAAAAATAAGTACATTTCACCACCCCTCCCCCAACGCACGGAGCACACCACTTAGGCAACTTACTACTTCTAGGGCTAATTAAGCCTTTTTTCCTTAATAGAGACACTATAACCAGACTTAATACATGATGGAAATTTTAAATTTCAATCTACTTATACGGAATGAATCTAAAATATATAAATTAGTTGAACATATTATGCATTATCGGTGAACTCGACTTGCAATATTTTACAATAGAGAATCCTGCTCAGGGACAGCTTCATTTTTTAAATTAATTTCTATTGGAGTATAGTTTCTGTACAATGTTGTGTCAGTTTCTGCTGTACAGCAAAGTGAATCAGTTATACGCATACATATATCCCCTCTTTTTTGGATTTCCTTCCCATTTAGGTCACCACAGAGCATTGAATAGCGTTCCCTGTGCTATACAGTAGGTTCTCATTAGTTATCTATTTTATACATAGTAGTGTAATATGTCAATCCCAATCTCCCAATTCATCCCACCCTCCCTTCCCCCCTTGGTATCCATATGTTTGTCAGAGACAGCTTCTTATTGGCAAAATAGGTAAGTCCCACCAAAAGAAATGAACTTGGTCTTTTTGAGACTCATTCTCTTTTCCAGTTGCTCAGGCCAAAACTCTTAGAATCATCCTTGATTTCTCTTTCTTTGACACCCCACTTCCAACCCTGAGCAAACCCCGACAGTCCTAATTTTACATAACTGGAATCCAGCATCTCAGCACCTCCACAGTCACCGCCTGACGTAAGCGTCTCCAAGCTGGTTTTCCAGCTTCCTCCTTCACCCCTCTACAATCTATTCTCCACCAGAAGGCAGAAGATCCTTTAAAAATGTAAGTCACATCCCATCACTCCTTGGCTTCCATCTCACTGAGAGTAAAAGCCAAAGACCGGCCAAGGTTTAGAAAGCCCTCCGCTGAGGGCTCTCCGCTAATTATGCATTTCACCAATAATGCATAATATGTTCAACTAATTTATATATTTTAGATTCATTCCGTATAAGTAGATTGAAATTTAAAGCTTTCTGAGCTCATCCCCACCATTTGCCCTCAATTATTCCCGTCTAGCCAGTCTGGCTTCCTCCTGCCCTTCACCTTCTGTTCTTGCCTGAAGAAGGTCTTTGCCCTTGATATGCCCTCTGTCTAGAATCAATTTCTGCAAGATATCCACGTGGTTGGCTCTCTCACTTGCTTCAGAACTCTGCTCAAACAGTACCTTATTGGGGAGGTTTGGCCATCATACATAAAAGAGCTCATGGACTGGATCCAATTTATGTGCCTCTGCAGATTTGTTCTGTTCCACCTGTCCCCAGGCATCACCAGTTTGCCCTGCTTCCCAGGTAGAGGAGCCCCAGTAAATACGGTGCATGTGATCAAAACCCTGATGTCATCTCTTACCTTTGCTGGCTGATTCAACTCTTCCTTCTGGGAGAGAGTCAGCCCTTGGCAGCTCCTGAATCCGGGGTCAACCCAGCTGGACCCATGAAGATTCCAGCCACCCCAGTAGCTGCCCAGAGAGGCCAGATAACACAAACCAGAAGTGAATTTGATCAGTAAGAGACCAGAAATAGAAGGAAATCAACATAAGTTGCTCTCCTTCTCTTGTTAGTTCCCCCAAGTAGGAAGCTCCATATGGACTCTCTGGGAATGTCCTGAGTGACCCACCCGTTTCTTCTGAGGCTGTGACCAGTTAAAAAATGCACCACCTTTTATTTGTTTTCCTGATTGCTCTGTTTTGCATTCCTTTCTCCCTCACCTTTACTGGTCTGAGATTGCTCCTCCCAAAAGTATTAGGATGTAAGCTTTGTCTCAGGTTCTGTGTCCTAGGGAATCTAAGATATGCATACACGTGCGATCTCACACACACACACACACACACACACACACACACAGAGAGAGAGAGAGAGAGAGAGAGAGAGAGAGAGAGCTCTACTGCAAACCCTGATCCTGCTATATTTCACTTCACTGCTTGTAGTCAGCTATCTTTACGTCTATCTCCCACTGTGAAATAGAAACCGCAGGAGATCACTGACTTGGTTTCTTTTGTTTGATGCAGTATTCCCAGTAGCTAGAACAGTGCCTAGCACCTATAGGCATTTAATAAAAGTTTAGAAAATAAATAAATGAGAAGTTTGTTTGCAAGTGTGGAATTTAGCTCCAAAAACACAGAAACTAGAGAAGTTCAGGTTTTTATACGTGACCTGCCTCTTGATGTTAAAACTCCCATCTGGAAGTTTTCCTATTCTTCTTCCTCTCCTAATTTCACCAAACCTCACTGGCCACCTCTCAACTCAAAACTTAACTTCCAAAACTCCCTTCCCCCACTTAGGTTCACTTCTGATATAACCATTTCCATAATCATACTAGTCATTCTTTTTCAAGGCCCCTAGGTGCGGCACATACATACCTAAGGTGTACTTTATGCATTTTACCCATTCTCACACAACTACATAATATCCTAAAGTAGATTCAGCCTGTCTTTATCCACCACACACCCCCTCATAGACATGCACAGGGATGTTCCCTCCCCACATGCAAACCCCTCATGCTGATTCTGCATTAATAATGACTACTCATTACTGAGTGCATACGGTGTGCCAGGCATGGTGGTGGACATTTAGTCCTCACAACAACCCTGAAAAGTGTGAAAATATCTTAAAACTCATTCATACTAAAATGTTTGGGACCTAACTACTGTATGTTCCCCTCAGAGTTATTTGCCTGGAGGAAGCTGACGTAGTCAATGGCAATGAATCCCTCTGTTACAAGTTCGTGCATCAGGAGACAAGGACTCCACGGGGAAAGCAAGGCTCCTTCCTTCCTCATACTCTTGAATTTACAGTCCTGTCCAAAGTAATGATTCTTTGCTTTGTAACTGTCCTGAAATTGCGTCATGAGACTATGTTCCATCTCTTTATGTCATTGAAAGCTCCTTAAGATCAGACATGGCTTTTATTTCTTAGGTGTTCCTGGAAAACTGCATTTGTCTCTTATCCTAGCCTCCCATCTCCCTCTGCTCTAGCCTGTCTGTACTTCCACCAACTGATTCATTCTCCCAGACCGTGGTCTCCAAAGTAGGAGTGCACAGATCCAGGTAATGAACAGATGGTTTTGGGGGTTTGCAGAAACATATGTTTATTATGTGTGTGTATGTATGTGTATATATATATATAATATATAGATTTAAAAATAAAAAATTACATAAGCTTTATTACATTTCATATACATAGACTCATACTGCTGTCTTCCCCTGGTCTATATGTAAGAATGTCAAGAGCACATAACATACATGAGACACCTAAACACAGAGCAGATGACCAGGACCCTGTTGCCGCTCTTGCCTATTTAGTGCTTTACAGTTTAGGTATATCCAGGTAACAGTGAGGTTACAAACTATATAACTGAGTTTTAACTAACTCTGGGAAGTGGACACCTGGCTTAAAAATTCCTGCAAAGAAGCCCTCTATGGACAAGAATACCAATTTTGCAAGCTCAAATGAACAAGAAAATGACAGCATTAACATATTTACCCCAGTACAGATTTTTCATCTAACACGTTATAATATAAAATCAGTGACAAGAAAGTGGCTAAAAAAATTCAAAGACCATTTAAAACATAGATTTATATTTATTTTCATTAACAGTGAACTTCATCCTATATATATATGTATATATATATATGTGTGTGTGTGTGTATAGTATCTTGACATATTGGTTAATGACTTTGATATGCATATGTAGAATTGTGCTTTGAAGTAAAAGCTAATGATAATTCGAACCAGTCACAACTCACAAGACATTTTTTAAAATAAGCATCTGAAACAAAGAGACAAGCCGCTGCAATTTTTGGAAAGATGTTTAAGTTAGGCATTACTCAATCCACTGTCTTACAAAATTTCAGGAAACATGTAATTTCCTTTTAACTGTGAAAAACAAAAGGCTATGTGCAATTGCAGATATCCTTTATTTTTGCTTTGGTGAGTGCTGAAATAATACATACAAAATGATATGGTACAAACCAACATGGACACCTTTGTCAGAAAATACAGGACTTTTTAACCAGATTAAAACTCTTCCAAACAAAGAATTTCAGTGGAATCTGAACCCATTTTGATAAGATGCATGGAAAACATTGCTGAAATTTTGTTTTTTTATCTTTCTATTTTATTAGATTAAAAAACACAAACAAAACCAGTAGGAACTAAGGGGAAAGATGGGGAAAGAAATACAGGACAGGGCTGGACAAAAATCAGCAATGACAGGAGAAGCGGAAGGTGAGGGGGTGGGGGGACATTAAGAGCCCCAAGTCAGAGCAGGAAAGAGGTTTCTGAGGACAAGACATCGCTTCATTTGATGACAATTTTCTGGCGCATGGCTCGGGGCCCAGAGCCTTAGAGGGGCGCAGAAGGTGATGGACCAGGTTCCCAGGGCTGAGGCAGTGGGCAGAAGCCCATGGACAGTGATGTACCTTTTGTAGGCCTCAGGGATGATCTTGAAGCTGGAGCAGTGACGTGGTGGATGTCTGTAACAGGGTCCTGGGCAGACCTCTCCAGCAGGGACCTTTGGGGACCTCACTTGGAGAAACCATTCCTCAACTGTCCCCTCATCCCTAAAAGTGATGGAGGCACGTGGACCGCCAGCAGGAAGGAGGACGGGTCCAGGGCCAGCGCCGGGAGTCCCTGCAGAAGCTGTGGGAGCAGGATCGAGTCCTTTTCTTTAGGGCCTGGCTCCCCAAGAAGTGGCACTGTCACTGAATGGGAGGTGGCGACAGACCCCAGGCATTTCCGCCTCTTGGGAACCTGCTTCTTTCCGTCAGCCTCGGGCCACTCATGTGTCTCCAGTGAATGTCAGTCAAGCTCCTCTGTGATTTTGGCCTCCCTGAGCAGCTCCTCCACTCCCAGTGGGGCCCCTCTCGCTCCCGTGGCCGGCCCTGCTTCTCCTGTACCTGAAGGAATGTGGTGTGTGCACAGCTGTAGATGGACGCAGGAACTTCCCACGGCCAGAGGCACTGTCCTGTAGCTCTGGCAGGAGCAGTGCCTTCTCTTCTCGGCTTTTCTGAGCGTTACCAGCCCAGGTGCTGCTGACATTTTGAGGCCTCAAGCTCTTAAGAGGCTCCTTATCCTCCTTTTTTTGTTTTTTTATAAATGTATTTATTTTATTTATTTATTTTTGGTTGTGTTGGGTCTTCGTTGCTGCACGTGGGCTTTCTCTAGTTGCAGCGAGCAGGGGCTACTCTTCGTTGCGGTGCACGTGTTTCTCATTACAGTGGCTTCTCTTGTTGTGGAGCACGGGCTCTAGGCGTGCGGGCTTCAGTAGTTGTGGCACGTGGCTCAGTAGTTGTGGCTCACGGGCTCAGTAGTTGTGGCACACAGACTCTAGAGCACAGGCTCAGTAGTTGTCACACACAGGCTTAGTTCCTCCACGACATGTGGGATCTTCCTGGACCAGGGCTTGAACCCGTGTCCCCTGCATTGGCAGGTGGATTCTTAACCACTGCACCACCAGAGCAGCCCTTCTTATCCTCCTTGATGGCAGCTCCATGATTTCTTTTCGGCTATTCTCCATCACCGGAGTGTTCAGTCCCCTTCTCCACGTCAAAGTCAGAGTCTACTACATCCTCTGTGTCTGACTGGTCCCCTTGGTCCTCATCATCTCCTGAGTCCTCTGTGAAATCCCATAAGCTATCCAGTAGAGCTCCTCCTCCCCCATTGCTGGCACCCTGAGGTCTTCTGAGGGCCCGGTCCCCCAAACTCCAACCGCTCACGGACCCTGCACCTCCTCCAGCCGCTGCTCACACAGCATGGTCCTCGGAGCTCAGAGCCCACGCCGCTACCTGCAGGCCGCTGGCAGCCTGGAAATTATTTTTAAATCAAGAATTGGGACAAATTACACAGTGTTATGTTTGATATATAATGAAAGTATCCCTATTTCTATTTTATCAAGTCTCAGCATATGGTTTTTGCTTGGTTGTGTTTCAGTAATAAAATACATGAAGAATTTCTTTTTTTTTCAAACCGTCAAAGGTAAAATATAGACATGAGATATATTCTCAACAGTAAATTACTTCTTTAATGGTAAAGCTGTGTAAGTAATGGGGCCACTCCTTTTATCAACTGTTTTAAAGGATTTTGGCGAAGATTACTGAGGCAGATCATATGTGACATTCATTCACCTTGCTCTGCTCTATACACAGGCAAGCACAGAACACCATCAGTGTGGTAAATTTAAGTTTACTTTTTTTAATCTTTAAAATATGTTTGACTCTTTAGGAACAAAT